>NW_020948840.1:532157-558476 GCF_900497805.2 Vombatus ursinus | reverse complement strand
AGGAGGGAAGGAAAGAGGAAAAAAGAAGATAGGAAGAGTGGGAAAAAGGAAGAAGGAAGGAAAAAAGGAAGGAAGGGAAGGAGGGAAGGAAAGAGAAAAAAAGAAGTTAGGAAGAATGGGAAAAAGGAAGAAGGAAGGAAAAAAGGAAGGAAGGAAAGGAGGGAAAGGAAGGATAAGAAAGAAGGAAGGAAGGAAAGAGTCATTGTTTGAGAGTGAGCAGGGAAGTGATACAAAGAGATCTGTGCTTAAGGAAGATTAATTTGGTCACATATACAAGATAATTTCTGAGGGAGACCCTGAAGGCACTTTCATAAAAGGATATGGCTATCAATTCATTCAACAATCATGTATTAAGTCTCTTCTATCTGTAATTCCCTGTACTAGGTGCCAAAAATGTAATAATAAAAGTGAAACAGCCCCTACCTATCCTTAAGGAGTTTATATTCTAGTGGGGTTGGGGAAAAGCAACAAGTACACAAGTGACTAAACACAACCTTTAAATCTAAACTTCCTCTCACTTGACCTGAAATCTCTTTTGACTTCCAAGAGGCGCCCATCATTCTCAGGGGAACAGCTGAATGTTTGTGTTCATTTCCTGTTTCTTCATTATAATTTTATAGGTCACATTCCAGTTAACCGCCATCAGTCAGGAAAGGGTTGATGGTCTGGCAGCTGGTGATCAGCTGGTTTCTCTCATAGAGGAGGGAGCTCTCTGGAGCCCAAAACGGTGACTGAAATACACAAAGAGGGGAGGTCAAAATAGGAGAATGAAGGTTGAGCAGGAGATTTGGAGACAGAGAATCAACAGGAAAACTGAGATGACAGATGTTGGGAGTTTTGGCCAATAAGACTGAACAGGGAGGAGGAAAACAGCATGGCCCAAGGGAAAGACCATGGAGGCACAGAATCTTTGTTCAAATCTTGTCTCTGCCACTTAACCACCTTTATGACCTTAGGCAAATCATTTCAACTTTCTGGGCCTCAGTTATTTGTAAAATGATGAAATTGCTGTGAAATTGCTGAACAAATGGCATATGATTGTAATGGCATATTCTCATGACTCTAAATCTATGAACCTGAGAAATTGCAGTCAGAATGTTAGACGTAGACTTGACCTTAGCTATCCAACCCCCTCATTTTCCTAACTGGAGAACTGAAGTCTACAGAGGGAAAGTCAAGTCAAGCAGAATAGGATAATGTGTTTTAAGTGCCTAAGATGGGCAGGTCCTTTGACCCCACAGTTCAATGGTATTTCTTATACAATGAGAATGAAGTTGTGGGGGGGAGTGGTAGAGAAGCCAAGAGCTCAAAGCCATCAGCAAAGAGATAATTGGCAGCATTCCTCCTGTGTCCCAGCCTAGTATTCTTTTGCAAAGGGGTTGCCAAACAAACTACCTTCTGCTCCTTAAAGGGGAAACCCTCTCAGAAGCCAGGACCTGTTCAACAGGCTTTACCCTCATCCTTTCCCAGCCTTTCCCTTTCCCCAAGGCTGGAGAAAGAGTTGTGTCCACACTCTTCCAAGAAAGGTGTGAAGAGATTCAGGGAAGCTGATGGAGGCAGTGATTATTAACCTAAGATAAGATGAAAATATGAGTCATTCCTCTCCCATTTCACCTATCCCACTATTAGTAAGCAATGATGGTGAAATAAGGGACTGCCTACTTGGCTCCACCCAAAATCAGTGTGTGTGGGTTGGGGGCAACCTGCAGGGTAATCACAAAGAATCACAGGATGTCAGAGCTGGAAAGGATCTTTGAGAGGCCAAGCCCCTCAGCTGACAGAGGAGGAAGCTTAAAATCAGGAAAGTGAAGTGACCAATAGTGAAAAGAGTCCTGAGCTGGTAATCAGAAGAATGAAGTTCTTTCTACCCTTTCTTCCCTACTCACCCCAAGTCTGCTCTTATACATTATTATGGGTTTTTTTAAATTTTTAACTTTTTTCAATTAACAAGCATTTATTTTCTTTCCCTCTCCCTTTGGAAAATACTCAGAACAAAATCTTTGTAAAACTATGCAGAGTTGAGCAAAACAAATTCCCATATTGTTCACATCCAAACATGTATATCTCAACCAGTGTTTAATAATGCTTATTGACTAGTGATCATTGATTGTTATTAATAAGTGATTAATGTTTATTGATTGATCTTGAGTCCATCACCTCTTTGTTGGGAGGTAGATAGCATGCTTCATTAAGACTCCTCTGAACTCATGGTTGATTATTTACATTGTTCGGAGTTCTTAAGTTTTTCAAAGTTGTTTATCTTGACAATGTTGCTATTTTGTAAATTGTTCTCCTGGTTCTGCTTACTTCCCTCTGCAAAAGTGAAATCAACTCTTCCCAGGTTTCTCTGAACCTGCCCCTTTCCCCATTTTTTAATGACACAATAGGCAGAGCAAGGTAGCAAAGTAGAGTACTGAACTTGGAATCAGGAAGACCTGAGTTCTTATTCTGTTTCTAATCCTGCCACATATGTACTTAGCTGTATGATTCTAAGTAAGTCACTTAACCTCTTTTGGCCTTAGTTTCCTCATCTGCAAAGTGAAGATAATATCACCTGCCTCACAGGGTTGTTGTGAGGATCAAATGAGATACCTTAACACATGTAAGTGCCAACCATATGTGTGTGTATACTAGCTATTATTATTAATGATATTCCATCACATTCATATGTCATAATTGGTTCAGCCATTCCTCAATGGATGAGTACCCTTTTCATTTCCAGTCCTTTGCCACCACAAAAAGAGCTGCTACTGTTCTTGTTCTTGAAAGTCCTTTTCCTCTTTCTGTGATTTCTTTGCACCCCTACACACTGTGTGATTTGATGTATCATTTCACTCCTCTGAGCTAAAATGAGAACACTTGCACTTCTTTTCTGATGGGATTATTATGAGGAAAGTAGTTAGTAAGCCTTGAGATATTATAGAAATAGATGTCATTGGTGGTATTATCATTATTCCCCCTCTGAGTCTCAGCTGTCTCTATAAATGAAAATTATAGCACCTTGCAGACCCAGACCCTGTCTTAACATCTTAAAAGTTTTTTTAGCTCTAAGGTCTATGATTCCAACGTAGGAAGATGCTGAGGCTATTCTAAAGAAGACAGTCAGTCAATCAGTTAATAAGCATATATTAAGCCCCTACAATGTACAGGGTAGCTAGTTGGTGTAGTAGATAGAGCACTAGGTCTGGAATCAGGAAGACTCATATTCCTGAGTTCAAATCCAGCCTCAGGCATTTGTTAGCTGTGTGACCCTGGGCAAGTCACTTAACCTCGTTTGCCTTAGTTTCTTCATCTAAGAGCAATACATAGAATCAAAGAATTCCAGAGTTGTAAAGAACCTCAGTGGCTTTCTATTCTGACCTATACTCTAAAAGGAATCCCCACCATGGCATATCCGAGAAGTGGTCATCTAGCCAGTGTCCCACTACCTTTGCTTTCCATTCCTAGAAGCACATGATCCTTGGAGGTGCCACACACAGAAAGAAGCACTCTCCCCTTCTGTGTCTCTTGAAGTAGACCTACATCTTGTTGCATCTCTGCCTTTTCAACTCTGGTTCTCTCCCTCTTAAAAACCAAGGCCAAGGTTGTAGCCCAGCTATATGAAATTGCTATTAAAGAAAGAGCAAGGTGAGTTCCTGATGTCAAAAGAGCTAGAGAGATGAGAGGGCTTCAGGACTGTATCATCCGGCACATTCTCTTCAAAGCATTTACTAAGCACCTGCTGTGTGTAGAGTAGTCCATTGAACATTGTACAAGATCATAAAACTTATGCTCAAGTAGGGGATATAATAATAATAATACCTAGAATTTAAATAATGCTTTAAGATTTACAGAGGTCTTTACACATTTATCTCATTTGATCCTCAAAATAATCCTGTGAGGTCGGTTGCTATGATTATCCCCATTTTACAGATTAGGAAGCTGAGGCAAGTTAAGTGACTTACCCAAGGTCATACAGCTAGTAAGTGCCTGCAGGAAGATTTGAATTCAGGTGTTCTTGGTCTCAGATATTAAACTTGGATCCTCCTCACTCTGAAAATGGCTCTGTCTCCATACTACCTTTCACACAATTATACCTTACAATAAAATATAGTAAATACATGTGAAAGGTACAAAATTGAGTTTTCTGTGAAGTCCCAAGAGAACAATGCACATACAATCTATTGCTAATGAGTATAAGGAAAAGTAGGAGGTAGGTAGGTGGCTCAGTGGATAGAATGCTGGGCCTGGAGTCAGGATGACTTGTGTTCGAATCTGGCTTTAGACACTAGCTGTGTGATTCTGGGCAAGTCACTTAACCTCTGTTTGCCTTAACCCACTAGAGAAGGAAATGGCAAACCACTCCAGTATCTTTGCCAAGAAAACCCCACGGACAGTATAAGACTCTTCCTAAGACTCTTCATTTGCTACTCAGTGGTGACTTTCGGGTACAGCTAACAGTTTATCAGCCACACTTGGCTGACGGCATTTTTGCAGTTACACATGAGGCCTCACCTTAGCATTTGCCTGATTTGGTTTCCAAAGAGGAAGAGTCCTGAGTTACAGACCTTCAGTGAGAACCCTTGATGATACTAAGCCCTTTATAATGGCTGTGAAAATAGTGTGAATTCAGGACCTAGGGCCTAACACTAACACCATCTTGTAATAATAGTCATTTTTTTTTTGGACTTTACAAAGACAGAACATATTCCCTACTCCAATGGCACCAGTACCCACATTTTGCACAATATAAATGTGCAAACTAAATTTAATACTATTTAAACTTCCATTATAAACTTAGTCTCAGAAATACAATCAATTAACAATCAAAACCATATAATCTAAGTTCTTTTGAATTTCATATAAAATATGAAATCTAACAAAATAGCACACCCTTTTTGCTCTGTGTCCCCTTTGAAACCCCTTATAAATCTGTGGTTCTTTAGATACAACCAACATTTATGTAGTACTTTGAGAGGTAACATGGCATAGTGGAAGGAAAGCTGGCCTCAGAGATATGGGGCTCTGGGGCCTACCTCAGTTACCAACAGTAGTCTGTGTGAATGTGGAGTCATTACATCTCTGGGCTCTAAGACTATATATTGCAGAGAAGATGCTGAATTGGTAGTAAGCTTCCCTCCCTAGGCCAATGAAATCACAGATCCATTCTCTATCCTTTTAGGGTTTGCAAAGTATCATAAATACATTGTCTCGTTTAATCTTCTTAATAACCTTAAGAGTTAAGTAATACAGATATTATTATTTCCATTTTACAGATAAAGAAACTGAGGCTCAAAGAGGGATAAGTTACTCGCCCATGATCACACAGCTCATATCAGAGGCAGGATTTGAACCCCAAGGTCTTCTTGATTCCAAGACCAGCATTCAATCCATTATACTACATTGACTCCTCCGTGTTCGTGGTCCAAGTTTATGTTGTTCTTTTAATTATGCTTTCTTCTTTCTGTGTGACTTTATTAAAGCCTTTCTTTAATTTTTTTTACATTCTTAATAGTGACCATTTTTACCTCAATACATCAGTGGAACACAGATCACAGCCCACTCATAACTTTTCATTCTGTACAATTTTTCTCTATTCAAAGCATACTGTTTTCATTTTTTTGTTTTTTGTTTTTTTTCTTTCTTATGGTTTTTCCCTTTTGTTCTGATTCTTCTTTCACGGCATGACTAGTGTGGAAATGTGTTTAACATGATTGTACATGTGTAGCCTATTGATCAGATTGCTTGCTATTTTGAGGAGGGGAGAAAGGAAATGGGAGGGCAGAGCATGAGGGGGAAAAATTTGGAACTCAAAATTTTACAAAAATGAATGTTGAAAACTATCTTTGCATGTAACTGGAAAAAAATAATAGTAAGGAATTTAAAACTTGAATTTTTGTCTATGTCATTCCATAAATCCTTCATAAAGGATCTACTTCGCATGCTAGAGGCTTTCTTCTGGGACTCATAATATTTCCAAGATATCATGGCAGCCCTTATGCTGTCCATCTGCTATTCTTTTTTTATCACATGACTGGTCCACTCCTTTTTCTCTTGCCAGCATCTTTTATTTCATTTTTTGCATATGCTGGTAATAGGTTATGTTCTACTTACTCCTACCATGTATCTTTCCATTGCTTTTAAGTCTCTTATAGTCTTGATTCTTGAGAGATGGTGGCAAGGGGATATAACATCACTGGGAAGTGTTCAAAAGATGCCTTTTCATGACTGGTAACAGTTTGGAATCATTGGAAACATTGCAAAATTTCCTCAGATGTGATCCTACATAATTTCATCCTCCCATTCAATTTTAGCCAGTTCATTGTCTGTCTATGGTGGCTCTCCAAGACATATGTACTAATGGATTAACTCAATGGACTGTTTATACAACTGAATATCATTATCTAGCACAATATGAATTCTTCATTCGCGTGGCTTTTCCAGTGTGGATAACCAGGCTAACATATTTTAGATGGAGGCTAATCTCATTGAAGAGACTTTTCTGGGGCTTGTTGCATTCATCAGCGTCATAAACAATCATGAAGAGATAATCTCACCATTCCTAAGGAATCTCTCCATCCCTAGGGAATCTCTTTTCTGTGGGACTTTGCACACAGCCTATTGAGGAGAGCTCTTCTCTGTCTTTAACCTGCTTGTAGGATCATAGAACCATAAATTTAAAGCTGGAAAGACCTCAGGGATGAGTTAATACAGCCTCCTAATTTTATAGATGATGAAACCAGAGAAGTGAGGTAATTTGCTCAAGGTCGCATAGTAAATGGTAGGGTTGGCATTCAAACCCAAGTCTTTTTGCTCCTCATCCAGTGCTCTTTCCTCTACACAGAGCTGCCTTTCTACATCCTTTCTGATGTCTGAACACCTTTAGAAAGCACTTGTCTTCATATTTCATGCACTGTTTCTTGCTGACAACCAGAGGATCTCTGAATAAATTTATCTCTGAACATGAGCATAGACGATACTGGTTGAAAGCTTCGGTTTACTAGTCAATAATTAACAAAAAAGATAAACAGTAAATTCAGTGGAAGAGGAAACTATCATTTTATGGCACAAAAATTTTCAGTTATGTTGATATGCTATCATTTATTCAACTGATCTTTAATTGCTGGGTATTGAGGTGCTTTCTAGTTTTTTGCTATTACTAATTAATTGGTTATGAATATTTTGTGTAGCTAGCTCTTTTTATTTTTAACAACACACATAAGAAGTTTTTGAAAGAAATAAAAGATCTTTCTGTACAAAAATTTTTGTACAGAATTTTTGTACCGATTTTAATGTTAATATATTATTGTAAACCAGGTGCCCAACAAAAGAATGGTTGGACAAACTGTGACCTATGAATTAATTAAATATTATGCTGTAAAGGAAGATGAATTTGAAGAATTGAAAGAAAAAATAGAAGTTATACACATGAAGAAGACAGATCCAAAAGATAGATAGATAGATATAGATGTAGATTAGGTACAGCTGTGGACGTGAATTTGACTCTGGGAATGGGAAAGTAGGGATGGAGCACCATTACTAGTACCTGATCCTATCCAACAGCAAAGATCAATGTATGTGCTGTTAAGTGCTCATTCCATGTGTCATGCTTACCAATTAACACTAGAGGGCACACTGGGGTATCAGACTAACTTCTATCTTACACTTCCCCTTGCTGAGTTCTATTACCTGCCACTCCACTTATCTGGTTGGTGATGGTGTTGCCTTTCCCATTAGCCTAGGGGCTGGTGTGGATTATCCAATTAGATCATGGCTCAACGCCTATACATCCTTTGGGATAAACTTACCCTCTCCTCCCATTTTGTTCTTCTATTTCTGTTAAGGTTCTTACACCTACATACTTGTACAAACCCAGGCTGATGAGACCAGAATCACATATGGTAGAAGACCTTCCTGGGATGATAGAGAATGCTAGAGCTAAACTGTTTGCAGACATTCAGGGGAGCTCAGTTTGTTTGGGAGTTTGCATGGCCTTGAGAAATTGGCATCTGCCCAAGTTTGGGGGTGCCAGACAGGAGGAAGACAGGCAAGAATGAAACATGAAAAAATGTGTGGACAGACAGGAGAATAAGAGGAGAGAAGGCAGGTATATGAAGACTGGACTGGAGCTGAGACCATATCAAACTGGAAGCCATGATAGTTGTGGCACATGGAGAGAGTAAAGTCCAACTAAAATCTCTTCCCTTTCCTCTGCTTTTTCCAGAGGCCAGGAAAATGTGTATGCAGGCTTTAAATCTCAATCACTTTCCTTGGCAACTCTCCCTCTGACTCAGACAGGAGGAGGGTGTAGGAGAAAGAGAAAACAAGTAACCCTGGCTATGAGCCTCATGACAGCCTGCTATACCTTATCGGTGTCTTTATGTTACTTGATATTACTAATAAACGCCATTGACAGTGGTTTTTATGTAAGCCTATAAATTTGTGGTTGAGATTTCCAGTGATTACTCCAATTAGAATTTTTTCAGGATAATTTACAAAGAATACCCAGAGATAGAATGAATAAGAAAGTGATTCAGTAGCAGAGAGATGGTGGGGTTGGTGGATTGTCACAGAATGTATCTGTCTTGTGGCCTGTAGTCCACAAGATCTAGGCTTGTATGGATAGGGATAAGATTGGTGACTGGATTGTGATTTAATATAAAGAAATCTTGGATGGAGAAACTCCCTTCTCTGTCTTTTCTCTTAGCTATAGTCTCTATATGTGTCAGAGATGGGACTTGAACACAGGCCTTCCTGACTCTGAGACCACTTCTTTTTCTCTATCTACTCCTCCATGCTACCTCTTCCAGCTTGAATATGATTCTTCAATCAGACCACTTGAAACAAATAAGAGCAAATAATATCAACAAACCATACCTCTGATTTCCTCAGTCTGAGCTCTTCTGAGCTCTGTCCCCACTCCCCAGTGGCAGGAAGGGTTTTCAATTCCCCAAGCCTCTTATGCTCCCCCCCATGTTTCCAGGGGGAGCTGGTAAGACATTCACCTAAAGTTTTTCAGTCATTAAACCTATGATTTTGGAACAGTTTTCCGTTAATGAGGTATAGGAGCTTGGAATTCTTCTGGTCTCTCAGAAGCACAGCTTATACTAGGTACCTTTCTCATCATATATGGGTCTTTAATTGTGTTTCTATTCCTTGCATATTGGCCAAATGTGTACACGTATGTGGGGGAGGGTCCTCCCCCTGAGCGTAAGTAACCTGAGTGACACAATTCTGCCTAGGCAGCTAAGGAGAGAGAATATCATGCTTTCTCTGTTAGGAGTCAGCCAATTGTCCTCTTTTCCTCACATTCAAAATTAAACCTTTTAAAATTTCCTTTCCCAGCTTCCTCTGTCATCATATAGCCATTCATGGTCTTTGGATGTTTTTCCCCTCACAGTTTTTTAAGAGTTGAGTAGGCACAAGATGAAGACTATATTAAACACTAACAAGCCAATGTTTAAATACAAAGGATGATGTTGAATTATGCTGTTTCTACTTTAAGTATATATACAATGTAACTAGAAAGAACAACAATTACAACAAAAATCACTAAAATTGAATGCTGTGTAATTATAAATACCAAGCTTGGCCCCATAGAAGGATTTAGAAAACGTACCTTCCTCTGTTCTTTAAAGAGTTGTGGGGCTATAAGTGTGGAACATGGCATATACTGGCAGACTTGGTTGAACATATGATGATAAGGTCATAGATCTAGAACTGAACAGTACAACTATAATTTTGATATCTCTACTCAAATTAATCAGCATTTACTTAGGTTATGTGTTCTGGTGGGTATCGGTGATTGTATTAGTAAATTATGCAGAATTGGATTAAGTTTAAGTTAGCTATGTTAGTTGATGCTGCTAGGATAAGAGTTATGAATGATTAATTCACCATGTATTGATGATTGTATTACTTCTATTTATCAGTTAGATCATATTGTTAGTTAGAAATGGAATCAAAATGGAATTGCAGCACTATTCCATCCTTCCCCGTAACATGCTATAATAAGATACATTTGCTGGTGCAACACCTCCTCTCCCCTAAGAATCACTACCATTCACTCCCTAGTGACTTTTGCTTCAAACCCACAACTTCCTTGGACCCTGGGATAGTGCTAGTCAAACACTAGTGTCTTATGACTTGTGGAGGAAGGTCCTGAAATGCTGTTGAAAGGTTCTTGCAACCTTTGGAAAGCCTCTGTTGAAACCAATCATTGAAGTGTAACTTCCCAAGTGTATAAAAGTAGCTAGCACCCAAAGGAAGGGATCTCTAACTGTGAGGAAGATCTTGGACCTGATTGATTAGGGACCCCTAGACTCCCTAATAAATTGATGAATCACACCTGGAATTCTCAGTGACTTTTGTTACAGATTAGAAATTTGTGGCCCACAAAAGGACATTAGAGGTAACTGTGTGACCCTGGGTAAGTCATTTAACCCCATTGCCTAAATAAAAAGAAAAAAAAGGACATTATAGGGCATCAAAACCCAACTGTCACTTTTTTTCACGTGAGGAAACTGAGGCTCAGAGAGGTTCAATGACTTGCCCAGGATCACACAGCTAGTAAAAGTCTATAGCAGTCTATAAAAGTCTATAACCATGTGGGTTAGTTTTGATGAACTGCTTTTTTTTTTCTATTTAGTTTTTCTTCTTTGCTATAAGGGGTGGTTTGCTAGGTAGGGAAGCTGGGAGAGATATATTTGGGAATGTAAGTATGTAAAAATAAAAGTTATCAATAAATATTCATTTAAAAATTTAAGTATACTTTCTTTTTTCTAAAAGGTAAACTACAGAAGTATAAGGTAGCATGTACTATCATTTGCAGTCACTGGTTTGTATTATTTTTCTTAACTGTCTCCTCTGTCAGTAGACTTTGTTCCTACTTTGTGAGTTAGTTTGTTAAAACATATGATTCCATAAAAAAGAGGAAAGAACATTGATTTATTCCTAATGATGTCATTACAGATTCTAATTTCTATCTGTCTACAGGGGAGGAAGTAGTGAGATTAAAAAATAGGATGTGAAAAGAAGAACATGTGGGAGAATTAGACTGCTCCCTTCAGAAGGGGCAGGAGAGACCCACTGGGAATAAGCCTGGCCAGGCAGATTTCGATTGTGCTAGTCATGGCATTTAAATAAGTACTTCCTCTATCTTAACCTAGTGGGAGATGGCATGCTATAATGGAACTATCATTGGTATTGGAGTCAGGAGATAAGGATTCAATTCTTTACTAACAGTTTTATCTGTCCAATAAAAATTGGTCATGTCCCTTTACTTTTCCAGACTTCAGTTTCCTTACCTGAAAAATAAGTGGATTGATTTAAGTGACTTCTAGATTCTCTTCCAGCTCTAAAATCCTATGAACCATTAGCCATTTATCAGCCTGACAAGATGAATGGGACCAGAGCCTGGTTCTATCCTCACAGAGCCATAGAATGTTAAAGGTAAAAGGGTCAAGAGAATGCTAGACTAGAAAAGACCCAAGAACAGAAAACATCAGAGCTGAGAAGGACCTTAGAAATGATTTATTTCCTGATCATGCAATTTGTGGTCTGGGGTCAAATGTGTCATCTTGACTTTAGGGCATGGCACATCTGAGATTTTCAGACCCAACCAAAAAAAATGTTTTATCTAGTCAGCCAATGCACATGAACTAGCTGCCATTGTGTAATTGAATGACACCAATTTTCATTTAATCATGTAAATGAAGTAGAATGTGATCAATTATACAGTTCAATTCATGTGATACACACACATAGGGATTCCTGATCATATGGCAAACTATTGAAACAATCTGGATGCCTCTTATCTACCCTGACCACCTTTCTTTATAGATGTGGAAACTGAGGCTAGACAAGACAAATGATTTTTCAAGGTCATACCTCTAGTCATTGGCAAAGGCTGGATTAAAACTCAGATTTTCTGATCTACTAGTCTAGTGCTTTCTTCCATCTTTGGAGGGGATAGGGGATGAGAAATGCTTGGAAACTAGAAGGAGAAATCCTGAAGTTCTGAATAGGGGTTGGGTTTCCCAGACATTGTTGAGAAGAGGGAAAGGGGATGAACCCAAACACCCCTAATCTGTTCCAGCAAACCTGATCTTTAGCTGAATATTGGTTAAATTGGAACAAGAAATCTTTGTACTTTGTAAAATTATCCATTCCAATGCTTGGATAGGGTATTGGATTTCTTCCTTCCCCCATTCTTCATTCTTCTCATTTTCCTTTAGATTCATGGTAGAAGTCTTTTCTGCAAAAATCCAGACTTGTTTGGGTTGAACTAAGAGGAGAAAGGATCATTGCACAGGTCAGCCAGTAGGGGGACCAGTGCACTGTTGGAGGATGATAACAGGCAGGGCAGCTGGAGTTGAGTAATTCCTCACGTAGAGTCAGTGAAGCTGGGGCAGGTGATAAAGGGAAAGAAAGAAGATCATCTAGGGGCGATGGTCCCTGTAGGGCTGAGTTATCTCATCCCAGATCATAGGGATAGACCAGCTGAGCAGGGAAATAAAGGGGAGGGAGAAGAAATACAATATTAATTTTAATAACCTCATGAATTGTAAAATCTGAAAGGGACTTTTAGAGAATATCTAATCTAATCACCTAATTTTACAGAGGAGGAATCTGAGACCCAAAGAGAAGAAGTGACTTGCCATAACTACTAAGAGATAAGATTTCCTATGAGTTCAAACTGATTCAAAACAGAAGAGAGAAAGTCAGGGGAAAACAGAACTGTCTTTGAATGGCGTTTCTTCCTTGTGGTTTGCTCTGATGAAATCTAGGACTTTTAAAATTCTGGAGAGGCAGTGTGATTTAGCAAAAAGTATACCAACCTTGGAATCAGGATGCCTGGGTTTGAGTGTTGGAACCAATGTCTGAAAGTCCTTCTGTCTCTGAAGGTCTAGGTGTCTCCAGCTCCTCAGAGGGCCCCTCAGAGAAAGAAAGAAAAGGACATCAGAGGAGAAAAGTGCTGAATCAACCACCAATTGATAGATTTTTTTTTCAAATATAGCAACTTAAGATGACTGTCCATTGAGGTTTGATAGTGGGAGATGGGAGGGGGTGGGTGGAGAGAGAGTCTACCTCCTCTGCCTCCATTCACCTAGCACCCATCTCATCAGAAGCACAAACCTCTGAAGTAGGGTCACTGCATCATAAATTTAAAGTTGGAAAGGACCTTAAAGTTCACCTGGTCCAGTTCCTTCATTTTGTAGGTTGAGGAAGCTGAGGCACCTGGAGGCATGCCTCCATCAACAGAGTGCTGGTCTTGCAGTCAGGAAGACTTAGGCTTGAATCTTGCCTCAGATGCTTTCCAGCTTTGTCACCTTGAACAAGTCACAATGGAAGGTTCTTTGCAAACCTTAAAGCACCCTTGTTTCCTTCAAAACTCTGCTCAAATCACACCTTGCTCCCCCCCACCACTAAAGTTCCGTGTCTCCTAAAACTTTTACCTTATATTTATTTTATGTATATTGTTTATAGACATGTTGTCTCCTCCATTAGAATGTAAGTTTCCCCGAGATCAGGATCTGTTTCATTTTGCATCCCCAGCACAGTACTCGGCACTTAGGAGGCACTGAGTAAACGCTTGTTGACTGATATATGTCAGTTATTATTATGAGATCCAAATCCATGAAAATGTTGGGTTACCTCAAAAATTTTCCCTGTATTCCCTGAAGCACTGTGATGCAGTTATGACATCTGGAGTCAGAGGATCTGGATCAGCATCCTGAATCTACATTTACTGCCTGTGTGAGCTTGGGCAAATTACTTCCTCTCCTCTGGCCTTCATCTTCCACTAGAATACAAGTGATTTGGACTAAATTATCTCTACAATACCTTCTAACTCTAAATCCTATGATGCAAGTAGAACAGAACTAAGGTCCAACTTCTATACAGAGGGCTATGATGTAAGGGCCATGGCTGGCCCTTCTATCAGGAAGCCCTACGGACAGAGTCCTACTACTGGACCAATTTGGGGTAGCTAAGTAGTTCGGGCCCTAGAGTCAGGAAAACCTGAGTTCACATTTGGCCTTAGTTACTTAAATGACTATATGACCCTGTGCAAATCACTTAATCTCTCTCTGCCTCAGTTTTCTCATCTTTAAAATGGGAATAGTAATAGCGTGTTTCCCCCCCTCCCCTTATTAATGAAGGTAAAGTGAGAAAATATTTTTAAAGCTTTGTAAACCTAAAACGTGTTAATTAAATGTTATTTGTTATTATCATTATTATTATTTTCCTTTACAATGGGTTTAATTTCCATTGTGTTGATGCAGTGGCCCTAAGTTATTTTTAGTCAAGCCCATGCCTGCCATCAATTTAAAATGAAGTTTATTTTGGACTTTGGCTCACCAGCTGCATTGGTCTCGTTAATTTTTTCAAATAGGAAACCAACAGGGGACATAGGATGGAAAAATCTGAGAAATCCCCTCTTGTCCAAATCAAATCTTCTCCTTGGCTGGGCAATTCCAAGGCAATTTCCAGGGAGTGTGTGCTGAGGAAAGTCACATTGATAGAGGGTTCACTCCCTTTTATGTTTACATACTGAAGATATCTGGTAAAAATAAATAATAAATATGCTACTAAAAGCCATTTCCCAGTGGATAAATGGTGAAAGGAAGCCTTCTCTAATCCCTCTTAATTTTGGTGCTTTCCCTCTTTTAATTATTTCCTGTTTGTTTATCCTGTATATAACTTGCTTTGTATATATTTGTTTTCATGTTGTCTACCTCATTAGATTGTAAGCTTTTTGAGGGCAGGGACTATCTTTTGCCTCTTTTGGTATCCCCAGCGCTTAGTGTAGTGTTCGGCACATAGTAGGTGCTTATAATAAATGGTTATTGAATTTATTGAACTGAACAAAAAGTCCTCAAAAGAAGAATTGTAAATATTAATAAATATGAAACATTACTCCAACTCACTACAAATCAAAACAACTCAGAGGTTTTACCTCCTACCTAGCAAATTTACAAAGATGACAAAAAACTATAGTCATTGTTGGAAGGGTATGGAAAGACAAGTAGACTGATATACTGTTGGTGGAGCTGTGAACTAGTCCAACCATTCTGGAAAACAATTTTGAACCATATCCCAAGAGTAACGAAACTATGCATACCTTTGACCTAGAAATCCCATGGTTAGGCATACATCACAAAAAGATTAAAGAGAGAAAGAACAGTCCCAAATACACTAAAATATTTATAGCACTTTATGTAGTAACAAAGAATTAGAAACAAAGTGGGCTCATTGATTGGGGAATGGCTATATAATTATGATATGCAAATATAATATGATATTTCTACATCATAACAAATTATGAATATGAAGAAAACAGAAAAGTGTGGGAAAACTAATTTCAACTGATGCAGAGTGGAATAAGCAAAAACAAGAAGACAAGATGCCCAGTGACTACAATCATGTAAACAGAAAGAATAAAGACACCCAAAATCGTACTGAAACAACAGTGACCAAGTTCAAAGAAGAGATAAGAAAATGTACCTCTCCCTCTTCTTTGCAGAGGTGGAGAACTATGGAGGTAAAACTCTGCATATACTGCCAGACTTAGTTGATGTGTTGGGTAGTTTTGTATTATATGGCTTCTTTTTTTTCCTCTTTCTTTTTTATTCTTACTTGCAAGGGTTAGATATCTAAGGAGAGGAAAAGGATACTTGAAAATGAGGCTGATAAAAATAAAAGACATCAATAAAAATAAAAACAATCAATAGCACGAGCCTGCCTTTATGGAAAGAACATGGACTTAGAGTCAGTTGACTTGTGTTCTAATCCTAGCTCTGGCACTAATTAGCTGGGTAACCTTGTCAAGTCCCTTCCTTTTTCTACTCCTCAGTCTTCTCATCTGTAAAATCATGAAGTTGAACTAGACCACGGGTAGAGAACCTGGGGCCTTGAGACCACATGTGGCCCTATAGGTCCTCAAGCAAGGGCCACGCTTGAGGACCTATAGGGCCACATGTGGTCTCAAGGCCATAGGTTCCCCACTCCTAAACCAAATTATTTCTAAGGTCTTTTCTAGCTGACATTCCATGTGTCTATGAGAACAAGACTTATGGCTTACGCTTGTAATTTTCTCTTTTAACACTTAACCAATATTTCCCACATGAGTAAATGATGGGCCTGTTCCTACCTGTTTGCAGCTGGGCCGCTCATTACCATGGTGACAGCTGTCCACATGATTATTTCCTCTGCTGAGCATGTCATATCCTTTACTGACAAAAATACACACTGCTATATTCATGGTGAGGAAGTATCCTTGTCCCAATCCATTATGTTGGCAAATGAGTCTCTGGCCTCCCAGAATTGTTTATTTTTAACCTTAAGGAAATAATCTTGATCATCTATGAGGTTTCTTTGCTGGCTTTGTTAATGTTCTATATAAAAACTGAAAGGATTTTATGGAGATAGGAAGAGAGAAACAGACTGAGAGTCGGAAGAAGCCTTATAAGTCACAGAGTGCAAGCCCCTCATTTTACAGATAAGGAAACTAGACCTAGAGAGGTTATGCAGCTTACCCAAGGTCACACAGGTAGTAAATGTCAGAGATGGGATCTGAATCAGGTCTAACATTTTTTCCATGGTGCTTCAAAGGTTGTAACTGTGAGCAGAGGAGGAATTGATTGTTCGCTGTTGGTGAGTCAATTCAAGGTCAGGATATAGTACAGAGAAAAATATCCCAGTAAAACTTGGAGAAACATATATTCAGGTGTTGTACCAAGAGACCTGGATTTGGAGTTAGAAGACCTGAGTGCAAATCCCAGCTATCCCACTAAATTATCTGAGTGATGTTGAGCAAGTCAGTTTTTTAAAGAATGTTTTTATTTTATTTTTCTCAATTACATGTAAAAACAATTTTAACATTCATTTTTACCATTTTTGAGTGCCAAATTCCCTCCCTCCTTGAGAAGGCAAGCACTTTGATATAGATTGTACATGAAGTCATTTCACGTGCTAATCTTAATGCCTTCCTTCTACAACTACTCCCAACTTATCCTGCATGTATCTTATTTGTATATAGCTGTATGCATGTTGTTTTCCCTATTAAACTGTGTGCTCCTTTACAGCAGGGACAGTTTTTTTGTCTGGCTAGAAATGTTAGTGGATGGATTGTCCTCAGTTTCCCCCTCTAAAAATTACATGGACTGGACTAGACAGTCTCTAACAGCCCTTCTTTCTCTAAAATCCTGTGAATTTTTGTTAAGGCTGCAGAATCCCATAATGTCAGATCTGGAAGGGACTTAAGAAATTGTCTAGTCCAACCCTCTCATTTTATGGAAGAAGAAACTGCTGCTCAGTGATGCACTCAAGATCACACAGGTAGTGTACTGCCCAGCACTGAAATAATAAGGGCCTGGGGCAGCTAGGTGGCGCAGTGGATAGAGCACTGGCCCTGAAGTCAGGAGGACCTGAGTTCAAATCTAACCTCAGACCAAACACTTGTCACTTACTAGCTGTGTGACCCTGGACAAGTCACTTAATCCCAATTGCCTTAAAAAAATGAAATAAAAAGGACCTAGAAGGCCTGAGACCTCTGTAGAGAGAGTGATTGCTTTCTGTGTGCAAGATGAGCCTAGAGACAATGTGATTCAGCAAAAAGAGTGCTGGATTTGGAGTCACTACCTTTATAGAGGCAGCTAGGTGGTACAATGGATAGAGCACAGGCCCTGGAGTCAGGAAGACCTGAGTTCAAATCCCAGCTATGTGACTAGCTGTATGATCCTGGGCAAGCCACTTAACCCTGTTTGCCTCAGTTTCCTCATCTGTAAGATAAGCTGGAGAAGGAAATGGCAAACTAATCCGGTATCTCTGCCAAGAAAACCCCAAATGGGGTCATGAAGAGTCAGACACAACTTAATTGACACAACTCTTTATTTGTAAAAATAAAAGGATTAGATGATCCCTTCCACCCTGTAATCTGTGATCTTATGAGGTGCTGCATATTGAAAATCATGAAATTGCAAAACTACCCAAAACTGGGGATCTTCAGCCTCACCCATAATTGGAGGCCAGTGGGCTGACCTTTCCTTCCAAAAGAAGAAAGAACAAAGAACATTCTATTCTGCACTCCATTGCCAAATTCATCCTTCTAAAACACCTCCTTCATCATCTCCCTTTTGTTGCTGCAAAAGCTCCAGTGTCTCTTCATTAGGTCCAGGAAAAAGTCCAAAGACTCCAGCTTTGCTTTCAAAGCCTTCCTCTTCCTGGCTCCAACCTACCTTTTGTCTCCCTGCCCCACCCCCTTCACTGTCCATTCCCCAAGGTAAAACCTCTACTTCAACCATGCTGATGTAATGACTTCCCCACTGCCGGATATCCTCCCTCCCCTCACCATGGCCATTTGGAGTCAGATTGTGAAATCACCATTCCTCCCCAGAACAGAGAGGAAGCATTTCTGCGCCCCAGGCCAGGTTGGAAAATGACACTTCCTGTTTGTTGCTGTCCATTGAAGGCTCTGGCTTTCTCTGAAACCCGTGGGATTTGACATTACCAGAATGAGTCTCTATGGGACATAGAAGGTAGGGTTTTCCCGTTATTAAATATATGTGCAGTTATTTTTAAAAAGTCATATGAAGAAATTTATTATTGCATTCCCCTTTCCTCTATTTTCTCCCCAGTCCTGGCTTCGAGTCCCTCTCCTTGGCCCCAACAGGATACGCAAACTCCAATTGCCACCAATTCCTTGCCTTGAAGCTCTTTCCAGGGCCTAATTTAAGTTCTACCTTTTCAATAGTGCAGTGAAAAGAGTGTTAGGCTTAGCTTTTGGCATTTGCTAGTTGTGTAACTTTAGACAAGTGACTTAACCTCTCTGAGCCTTAGTTAATTCACATGTAAGATTAGGATTATCATACTTTTACTATTTACCTCACTATATTATTGTGATGAAAATGCTTTAAAAAAAAAAAAACCTACAGAGCTACAGAAATGTGACTTATTCAGTGAAAGCTTTCCTAACTACTTTGGCCCAGACACTTAAAGCACTTAGTACCAATGTCACTTATTTAACAATTAATCCAGTATGACCTTCAACAATCCAAAAAAAAAAAAAAGAAGCATTTTTAGATGTACTTATTATGTACAAGGTTCTGGGGATACTTTAATGGTTCACAGAATAGATTATAGATACAGATATATAGATTAGAGCAAGAAGGGCCATTAGAATCCATCCAGTCTAAACTCCTAATTTTAGAAATTAGGAAATTGAGGCAGCTAGAGATAAAATGATCACACAGGTCACCCAAGTAGTAAGCAACAGAACCAGGAATCAGTTCCATGTACTCTGATCCCAAATCCAGCAATCCTTCTGTCTTGATTCAAACAAATATGTACTCTCTTTCAAGACACATGTCACTACTCATACATGGCTCTTTAAAAAGGTCTCCAAGACAGGATCACCCATCCAGTAAGTATCTGAGGTAGGATTTGAACTCAGGTCTTCCTGATTCCATATCCAGTCCTTTACCTGCTGTGATTCCTAGCTGCCTCGAAGTCAGAAGTTCAGGCAGAAAGATATTGACCTATATGCAGAAACCTCAACCTATTTCCAATCTACCCTGTATTCAAGGGGTGGGCCATTAGTTTCTCCTGACACTACGCAGATACCAGGGAAGTGTATGGGTTGTTCATTAGTTATCACCTGCTGTAGATACATGACTATCCTCCTTCTTCTCTGGTTTTATATTTCCCTGATGACATCATTAATTCATTTTCTCTTGTGAAGTTCTTGTTCGGTAACATTTTGTAGACTAGCCACATCTGCCACATGTCTTTCCATTGCCCTTTCGGAGACCCACCACCTTAACACTGTGGGGACTGTGGTATTTCAGGATTTGTAGCCATATAGCATCACAGGAAGATTTATTTTGAAGTATGAACCTATGTTTTCAACAACATGGGCAACTCTTGGTATGGGAACTCCTTCTCCTGATGCCAACCAGAAATTTCTCTAACTTAGTCTCAGAGAATTTCCTGGAGTTCTGAGGGGTTAAGTGATATGCTCATGATCCTACAGCTAACATGTGTCAGAGATAGGACCTGAACCCAGGTCTTCCTGACTCCAAGGCCAGCTCTCTAGTGTTAAAAAAAAAAATAATGGGCCTTGTTTCAAGGAGAACTTTGAAAGTGATGAAAAATACTAGGCAATTATACGAATGCAATCTGGTCCATTTACCTCCCCTTGTTCAGTTCTGGGCCTAGATCATTATCCATCTGTATTATTTATCATATATTCATGTGTATATATATGTGTGTGTGTGTATATGCATATACTGATATATGTACACATGTAAGTGTACATATATGTGTGTACAAATGCATGTGTAGTGTACAGATATATATGTACATATGTGTGTATATGCACGTACATGTGTATATACATAAAGGGAAGGAAACAAGCATTTATATAGCACCTACTATATGCCAGGCACTGTGCTAAGTGCTTTCCAAATATTATCTTTTTTGATACAGACACAAATACATACGGTACATCTTGAAGAAAGCAAAGGATTCTAAGAGGTGGGTGGTAAAGGAGATTCTAGGCATACCCTACACAACCTGGTGATTTTGAACCTCTGTAGGTCATCATCCAGACCCCATTCTCCATCTCAAACCCCTTATTTCTATCCACTCCCCACAACCTTCCTACCACGATGTTGCCACCGAAGGCCCTTCACCTTATGTGCCCTCTGGAATGCCTGACCATAGACAAAAAACATCTTCCCCTCATCCTAAATCTTTTCCTTCCCACACTCTCCATCTTCTAGCTATCACCATAGCCTAACTCCCCCAAATGGCATAACCTCTCTGGCCACCCTTTCTAGCATTGTCTACTCTCTCACTCTTTCCCCTTGGCTCACTGGTCAAGTTTGGGGAGTTGGAACACTCCTTACTCCCCATTGCCACTTCCAGTTTCTCTCCCTACCTCCATCACTCCATAACCTCTACTCTTTTGAGGCTCATGCAATGCATATTCACCACCCAATCAAAATTCTAGTAGCTATTGTCCATAGACCTCAAGGCCACTCCTCTTCTTTCCCCAATGAGTTTGGTCCCTGGCTCACAATTTTTCTCTCCTCTCCAATGCCTGCCCTCATATTAGGAGACTTCAGCATACATACTAACATTACCTCAAACACCCTACCTGTTCAGTTCTCAACCTACTCACTTCCTATGACCTACTCCTTCATTCCACCTCACCTACACACAAAGATGGTCATACCTTTGATCTTGCCATTACCCACAAATGTACCACCTCCATGTTCAAGAATTCCAAAATCCTCTTCTCTGACCATTGGCTTTACACATCTCTCTCTGCCTTCCCTTCCCAACTATCCCCTTCATCCAGTGACATCCTAATAGGGTGGCAGGATAGTAGAGAAAGCAGGTCTTTCTTGAGGGGGGGCAGAAGCTTTCCAGGAGACAGATGTGGCTAAGCACAGTATAGCTTCCTTTGCTTCCCCTGCCAACGTGGCAAACAGCTGAGATGAGTGGAAACTAATGGCAAGTGAACTTCAGTGGTAGGAAGGCTATTGGTTTAAGGATGATTGGTGGATTCAGAGATCATTTATGTTAGTAGGTACGGAGAAAGTATCTCATAAAGAGAGTGTTTGGTGAGGCATTACAGTAACTATTGGGGGAGTGAGTGACAAGCTCTTTCCTCTTTGGGTTGTCATTGTAATATAGGCATTGATGCTTGGGTCTGGGTTTGGACCTTGGATTTATCAGTTTGATATCCCAGCATGGGGAACAAGTGATAAGAAGACTGTGATGCATTCCAGCCCTGCCTATTTCAATGGTGCAGAGCTTTCCTCCAGTCCTCATTCCAAGAGGAGGTTTCACAGGGATATTAGGCAGCATAACATACTAAAAGCTAGTTCTGTGTAGTGTAAAAGGTGCTATTTTTAGAGCCAGACGACCTGGGTTCAAATCCCAGCTTTGCCACTTACCACTTATGTGACCTTGGACAAGTCATTAAACCTTACTGGGCCTCAGTTTCCCCATCTGTAAAATGAGATTAGACCAGATGACTTGCAAGATCCCACTTAGGACTTAGGTTTAACCAGTGTTGGTTCAATGAATTCTGGGGAGATGCAGCCCCTGAGTAATTGGCTAGTCATTATTTAATGGTCTGGTGAAGGCTTCAATGGTTTCTCAGTAATTTGAAGGACTCTTCAGATTTGTCTTGAGAAAGAGAAGGGACTCAGAGTAAGGCAAGAGGGAAATGGAGGCAAAGTAAAACATAACTTATATTATAGTGCCTTGAGTTATAAAGGACTTTAGATGCCAATTGGTCCTCTCTATGGACAACTCTATGAGGTAGATAGTACAAGTGTTATTATTCCCATTTTTCAAATGAAGAAACCGAAGCACAAAGATGGTAAATTAATTACATAAAGTCACACAGTTTGGATCTGAATCCATGTTGAACCTAAGTCGATTGTTCAATCCATTGCACCACTGCCAACCTAGATTTAGAAAACTTCCAGTGGCTTTCAGGGAAGAAGGCAGTCATAGTGATGGATAGAACATGAGAGAAGCATTGTGGGTTCTCCCCTATTAGACTGTGAGTCCTTGGGGGCCAGCACTAAATCTTGTTCACTTTGGTGTACTTCTTAGCACTTAGCATAGAGCCTTGTGCGTGGTAGATACTGGACAGGCAGCAGATACAATGGAAAGAACTGTGATTTTGGAATCAGAATTCTGCCTTCCGATCTCAATTCTTCTGTGTTACTACCTGTATGACTTTGGGCATGCTGTTTCCTCTGTCTGGGCTTTAGAGAGTCACTGTCACATAAGGAAAACTAGCTAGCCTCAGAGTCGGGGCAGTCTGGCTCCATATGCTGTCTCTGAGACTTACCAGCTGTGGGACCATGGGCAAATCACTTAACCTCTTATAAAATAAGGGTGATCATTCCTATTTCATAGAGCTCTTGCGAGGATCAAATAAGATAATATTGGCAAAACCTTTAGACACTTTAAAGTACGATATAAATGTCAGTTATTTTTTATCTGTCAAATGGAGTAGAGGGGGTAAGAGAGGCTTGATTCGTCAATCTCTCAGCTCCTTTCAGTCTCTAAGGAATGAGATGTCAAGCTGGAGCTCTGGCATTTCTCCAAAAGGGTAAGTTTGTCCTATGTGGGACATCACAGTAAAAGCCTTTGGCAGCCAGAGAATAGCTTAAGGCTGTATGCCTCCTTTTTTATTATTTCTTTTTTTAAATTTAATTTAATTTTTTAACCCTCATTTTAAAATTTTCAGTTCCAAATTCTTTCCCTCCCTCCAACTCCTCTCCCACTCATCAAGAAGTTAAACAAGGACAGCTAGGTGGCGCAGTGGGTAGAGCACCGGCGCTGAAGTCAGGAGGACCTGAGTTCAAATCTGGCCTCAGACCAAACACTTGACACTAGCTGTGTGACTCTGGGCAAGTCATTTAACCCCAATTGCCTAAAAAAAAAAAAAAAAAAAAGGAAGTTAAGCAATATGACGTTTGCATGTCTTATTCCTCCCCACTGAAATAGGTCATTGGAACCCCTAGGGAGGAACATAAAAGGTGGGGATGGAGGTACAGGGGCAGAAAAGTTCTGAAGACAAATATCCCTCTCTCCTCTACTTTGACATGATCCCTCAATCAACTGTCTTCCCATTCAATGAGTGTTTGTTAGTGTTTCCTGTGTACAGAGTTTTAGGGGAAAAGCAAAATTTAGATCTGATACAATCCTTGTCCCCAAGGAACTTACCATCTGCCTGGGGGAAATGATACAAAGCTAATTGTAGACACAGTATAACATGATGAAGACATAAGCAAAGTCACAAAGTTCTACGTTCTAGGCATAGCTCTATGCCCAAGAAGGAAGTTCATTACTGGTTTCATGGTAGCGTCTGAATTTAGCTGAAACTTTCAATAAGTTTAAATAGGTGAAAAAAAACATAATACACTTCTATGGCATTTTAAAAGCTTTCCTTGTAACAATTCTATGAAGCAGCTAGAACAAGTATTATTATCTCCATTTTTAGAAGGTAACTAAGAGAGGCCTTAAAATTTGTCCACGGCCACACACACCTAATAATAGAATGTTAACATCATGCCCTGTCCTTCCTGTTTACAGAATTAGCAATTTTAGACCATAATCTTAGATCTAGCGGGCATCTTACAGGCCCTCCCATTAAACATTCTTATTTTGCAAATGAGAAACCTGAGATCCAGAAAGATTCTAGTCACTTACCGTACAAGTAGCAAATGGGAAACGTGGGATTGGAACCCAAGTCCTATCAGGCATCTTTCTCTCTGGTACTGAAGCCTGGTTCTGGTACTCTTTGGTGCCAAAACCTGGTTCAACACCAAAAGCCTTTTCATTATCCAATTATTTCACCACATAATCTTCACAGATTTTATATCAAATTTTTTTTTGCTAAAAAGTGGGGTGCGACCATTATGTGAAGCTTTACTATTTGTGCTGGTATTACTTAAAAATCATTTATTATTAAACTGTCTTGGTACAAGATTAGGATTCACGGAATACTTGTAAATATATGTTAAAATTGGGAAGGCACAAGTCTTACAATATCACATGACTTACTCATGGCAGCGCCCTCCCCCTGCACCCAAGGGTCTTCATTGGGTTGAGTGACAATAACATAAGTACTGCAGCATTCTAAACAAACCATGCAAGTCATCTTTCGGAAATGTACTGACAGTGCACGTGTGCCGAGAATTCTAGGCTGACAGCTCACAATGCAGCAGAGATAAATGCATATACATTTGCCATTGGTGAACACATTGCTGCTCTGTTAACCTTTAAAGTGGCATGAAGAACAAATTATACCATATGACAATTACTCGATGAAAGGTAAACCAATTTTTGGACTGAAAAAACAGAATGCAATGATTATGCAGTGATGATGATTATGCAGTGAAATCCAGTATTAAATTTTGAGAGTAATAACACTGAATTTCCAGAAGGAGCCTTGTTTCACCCTCTTCTTTACATAATCTACAATCGGGGTGTGCTGGAGTCAGATCAAACTGGCTCCAACCAATTGTTAAATTTACAGTGAGATCATGTATACCTCAGAAATCAGCAAATTCTACAACTTGGGGCCTCATTTATTATTTTGTTGCTTGTCTAGGCTTAAGAAAGTGATGGAAAAAATGTCAATAATACAGATTAAACTTAATAGCGTGTTGTGGGAGCCAATTGTTAAACATTTACTATCAGCACATCCCTGCCACTAACTGTTTCCAGTTTTGTTCCTGACTCCCCTCTCTACACATTCCTCATACAAGCTGCTCCCTATACCTGCCTTATCTCCACCTGTGGAAATCTTCCTTCAAGGATCAGCTCAGGTGCCATCTTTTTTTTTTTTTAGACAATTGGGGTTAAGTGACTTGCCCAGGGTCACACAGCTAATTAAGTATCAAGTGTTTGGTCTGAGGCCAGATTTGAACTCAGGTCCTCCTGACTTCAGGGCCAGTGCTCTATCCACTGTGCCACCTATCTGCCCCAGGTGCCATTTTCTTGATGAAGCCTTCCATGATCACACCAGCTCTCTCTCCTAATGATTCAAGATAATTCCAACTCATGATGAAAAATGCTATCCACCTCCAGAGAAAGAATTGACAGAGTCTGAATGCAGATTGAAGCATATTTTTTTCCACTTTATTTTTTTGTGGGTTTTTTTTTTTGGTCTGTGTCTTCTTTCACTAACATGATTAATATGGAAATATGTTTTGCATGATTGCACATGTATAACCTATATCAAATTGCTTGCCATCTCAGGGAGGGGAGAGAGAAGAAAGGAAGGGAAAAAATTTGGGACCCCAAATTTTTTTAAATGAATTTTAAAAATTGTTTTTACATGTAATTGGGGGAAAATGAAATATTAAAGTAAAAAAGAACATTGTGTCTGGCTTCTGCATGTCTTCTATCCCATTTTACCTTGTATCATAATGATTTGTATATGTGTCATAGCATAGGGATTAGAGCTGGAAACCTTACAGGTCTCCCAACAGCACCATGGATCTGTAAGTACACTGTAAGATTCATGAGACGATGGGATATATGATTTTTCTTCTTTGTATCCCTAGAACAGAACACAGTGCACTGTATGAAATAGGAGCTTAAATTAATAACAGTGTGAAAAATTGCTCCAACTCACAAATAATAAGAGTAACACAATTTAAGACAACTCTGAAGTTTCACCTCATACCTATCAAACCGGCAGAAAGAAAGAAAGAAAGAAAGAAAGAAAGAAAGAAAGAAAGAAAGAAAGAAAGAAAGAAAGAAAGAAAGAAAGAAAGAAAGAAAGAAAGAAAGAAAGAA
>NW_020948840.1:471175-532147 GCF_900497805.2 Vombatus ursinus | reverse complement strand
GAAAGAAAGAAAGAAAGAAAGAAAGAAAGAAAGAAAGAAAGAAAGAAGGAAGGAAGGAAGGAAGGAAGGAAGGAAAGAAAGAAGGAAGGAAGGAAGGAAGAAAATGACAAAAAATGGAAATAGTCAACTAGGTGCTAAGTGACGACAAGCACACTAATCTGCTTTCAGCCACCAGGGGGCACTGATAGACAGTCACTGAAGGATGTCATGGCTCACCTTGGTGGTTTGCACATACCTTGCAGGGCAGGGGAAGCAGTTCCTATGTGTCATGTTCTCCATGGTTACTATAGAGACAGGACCTACCTCATCTGTTCTGTCTCTATGGGGCATTGTGCTCATGGAATTTTCGAGGAATTCATGGATTTGGAGACCCTTCCTATCAGAAATTAGTTCTGAGCCCCTACCCCATTATTTAACCCTGCCTTCTTTTGATCGTGTTGTATTTCAGTGAATTGTGATCATATAACCTTGATATATTGGCCTAGGTCAGGGGTGTATTTGTTCTGTGAAGTCTAGATTCAATCAAAGGGCTGCACTTGAGGACCTAGAGGGCCACATGTGGCCTCAAGGCTGCAGGTTCCCTACCCCCAGACTAGGTTCTCCATATAGATACATATGCTGGAGTGCTGAAGAGGATGCTTTTACTCTTAGCATAGAATCAATAAGTAAACAGTACTTAATAACCAGAGAATTCAATGCATAATAAAACATCTACTGAGAAGGTACAAGCGTATTACTTTCCCAAACCTGAAAATCCCCTCAGACATAGTACCAATCTGGAGTTCTAGGCAATTTACAATTTGAGCCTTCCTTTAGGTAGGCAAAGGAATGTAAACACAGTTCCAATATGTTTGATTCACACTTTCTATAAGACTGGTCATCAGATGCAGATACAGAAACTCTGGACCCAGAGTCTCAGAGCATAGATGAACTACACATGACCTAGATGTATGCATTATGAACTACAATTTAGATGGGGTTGCTGCTTTTTTGTCTTGGTTGATTGGTCACTGTTGGGGATCTCTGGCCCTATCTGGATGCAGCTAACCCATCACATAGCAGAGTAAGTGAAATTAGAAGCCAGAACCAGAAAGGAACCACCCTTGAAGTTCTCATATCTCTTTAACTCCTACTTTGACTACTACTTTCTGCTGCTGCCATGTTAAATCATTTTCTCTTTGTCTCTCTGTTTCTGTCTCTGTCTGTCTGTCTCTTTCTCCCTGCTAGCGTAAAGGCCCAATTGTTCCTCAAAACAGGAGAAAAAAGTAGCTGTAGAGTGACAAGGGTTATGTACTATTGGCAAAGCTTTGATCTGGTCCATTCATTCTGAAAAACAATTTGGAGTTGTGCAGGGAAGGGTCCTGTACCCTTACAAGGTACAGATAGGATCAAGAAGGTCAAAACTAACCAATCCCATTTTAGCCTAAATACCTTACTTAACTAGAAATTGGAGCTAACATAGAGTGCTAGCTGGGCAGCTAGCACAATGGATATTGTGCTGGGCCTAGAGTCAGAAACATTCATCTTCCTAAATTCACATTTTCCTCAGACACTTACTAGCTGTGTAACCCTGGGCAAGTCACTTCACCCTGTTTGCTCAGTTTCCTCATTTGTAAAATGAGCTGGAGAAGTAAATGGCAACCACTCCAGCATCTTTGCCAAGAAAACCCCAAATTGGGTCAAGAATTGAAAAGAACTCATTAACAACAACAGGAGTGCTAGCTGAACCCCTCTAAGAAGGAACTGCTTGAGAGAAAAGAAAAGGCCTCAGGTTCGTTCTGTCTGGGTCTCCTTTTTTTTTCCCCTTTCCCCTCTTTGGCCAGAGGAGGACCTCATAGACTGCCTATCTTCATATTGGTGTCCTAGCATAGCCCCCAGATCAGCTGGTGGCAATGTCTATATCACCAGCCTAAGACAGAGTGGACTCGTAGCTCTACAAAGAGCCTAGCAAAGAAACTTCACCATGCCTACATGTGCTTCCTAAGAGTCCACTTTTCCCTAAACTCTGTATACACTTGTGGGACAGTATGTGTGGACATTGGGGTATGTTTTGTACCAATTGTTCTTCTAATACCTGTTTCTAAAAGCACCTTAAGGCTAACTGTCCAAATTGACTCTCAACTGAGAATGTCGGAGGAAGTACTCTGGAATAGGGATTTGAGCTGATAGCATTAGAGAAGAGACATTGGAACCCCTCTGAAGTACCCCTCCTGGAACCCTGAGGGGAAACCCAAGAGAAAGAGAAAAAAAGGCTAAACACACAGAAGAGTGAGTCCAGAGTATTGCTACACAACAAAAGTGACTAAAATGTTTATAGCCTTTGACCCAAAGGCATATACTCCAAGAAGGTCAAAGAGAGAAAGGTCCCATATATGCCAGTGTATTCACAGCAGAATTTCATCGTGTTAGCAAAGAACTGGAAACAAAGGAGATGCCCATAGACTGAGAAAGGAATTTAAAAATTGTGGTATATAAATGTAATGGAATATTATTGTGCTGTAAGAAATGTCAACTACGAGGAATTCAGGGAAACATTAGAAACCAAGAATTGATGCAGAATGAAATAAATAGAATCTGTAAAATAACATGTACACTAGTTACAATATGCTAAATGATAAGAACAATAAAATGAAGCCTGTATAATTTTAAAGAACAATCTCAGGGAAAATGTGAGGAAATATGCCAACCAACTTTGGAAAGATGGAATATTACAATGTTGAATACTGCATGCACTATTAGACATGGTTTAGTTTAACTGATTTTCTTTGTTAAAAGTATAATGGAGATAAATTGCAGGCCTCCCCTCCCCTCCAACTCCCACCCCCACCACCTTACTCTGGCTAGAGCACAATCCATGGACTATTAGGGAAGTAAAGGAGGGGCATATTGGGAAGTGAGTATGATGTACAACAGAAGTCAATAACATTTTTTTAATGTAATATATGCCTAACACACGTTTATTGAAGTCCTTTGAGTTGAAATGGTTGGTGAAAGATATCCAAGCCCTTTTCTTTTTCTCTTCTTTCCACTTTCTCTTCATTCTCTCAGCTTGTTCTGAGTCCTCTAGGATGCTCTAAGGCAAAGGTGTCAAACAGGCTCAAGGGCAGCATGAGGCCCATGGAACTCTTGAGTGCTGCAGGAACGGAGCTGAGAGGTTCCTTATGTATGGATTAGTGGTATTTCTATTTGAGTTTGCCACCTCTGCTCTAAGAGGGTTGGGTTTCTGGGTTGGGCTTAATATATGTCCTGGAATAATTACAACAGATTTGAAGTCAAAGGACTTCAGATTCCACCTCTGCTACTTACTAGTTATGTGACCTTGGGCAAATTATTTCCTCTCTCTGGGTCTCAGTTTCTTACTGTAAGAAATGAGACGTTTGAACTAAATGAATTCAGTAGGGTTCTTTCTAGTTCTGAACTATGTTGTCATCCCAGGGAACCTGGAGTGGTACAGATGGTGTGATAGAAAGATCAATGATCTTACAATTGCTGGTCATAGCTATGATTCTTTCAGCCTTGGGATAGAGGCATCTGCAACTCATGAAGTGGTTAGGAGTCTAATGTATGAAATTTTTGAAAACTGTTCCTCTGGCACTGAAGGGAGACAGAGATAAGAGTTTCTATCTCTACTTCAAGCATAAGGATTGTGGCCTCTCTGCCTGCTGGAAATGGAAAAGAAGCAATTTCAACCTCAGATTTTGCCTTGGTGCTGAGTATAGAGGAGGGGAACACAGGGAAGAAACATATTTCTGGCAAAATCACAGAGGACAAGATTTCTCTGAAATGCTGTCTTCCTCTACCAGTCCAAATATCCTTGAAAACTGCCCTTAAGTACTCAGATTTTTTTTTAGTGGCTAAATCTGCCAGGGGGTTAGAAGTAAAACAATTCATGTTAAGTATCATAGATTTAGAATCGGAAGGAACTTCAGTGGTCATCTAGTGCTGGGTTTTGAACTTAGATCCTCTGAACAAAAGTCCAGCGTTCTCACCATACAGCTTCTGACAGTGCTTCTTGAGTCAAGGTCTTCCACTGCATCTGGGGGGCATTTCCAGTCCTCCTGATCTATATCTTGCCACTGGACCCAGATGACTCTGGAGGAGAGAGTGAGACTGGTGACTTTGCACAGCCCTACCTCACTTAAATCCAATTCACTTGCAACTCAAGATATCACTTCCTGATGTCATTGGTCCTCTTTGAGAAGGAAGGACAAACAACAACAAGGATCTGGGTCAAAGTAGGAGGAAAGCAAACACAATTATTTTCCTGATTTACAACCCTACTGTCCCTCTAATCTCAGATAAGGCTCTAACTACAATTTACCCTACCATCTCTCTCTGGAATTATTTTAATAGCCTTGTGGTTGGTTGCCCTGATTCACATCTCTCCCCACTCCAATCCATCATCCATTCACTTGCCAATGTGATTCTCACAACATGGTTCTGGTTATGTCTATGTCCCCTTTCTGTTCATCAAACTCCAATGGTTCCCTACTATTTCCAGGATCAAATGCCTCTATTTGGCATTTAAAGCTCTTCAGAATCTGATCTCCTCCTACATTTCCAGTCTTATACGTGATTTCCCTCTATGTACTCTGCAATCTAGGTATACTAACTTATTTGCTGTTCCTTGCACATGATATTATCTCTGGCCTCCATTCCTTTGCAAGGCTATCCTCCATGTATGGAATTCTCTCCCTGCCCAACTATGCCTCCTGGCTCTCCTGAATTCCTTCAAAACTTGGATCAAATCCAACCTTCTGTGACAAGCCTTTCCCTTGCCTCCCTTCCTCCAGTGCTTTCCCTCTGAGATCACCTGCCATTTGCACTGTATATATCTTATATCTACCAAGTTATTTACACATTGCCTCCACCATTAGAATGTGAACTCCTCTAGGGCAGGGACTATATATTTGTGTGTATACATGAGTTCAGTTGCAGGGAAGATAGAAAAACCCAGAAGTTCTAAGAGTTCAATGGCCAGACAAATGGCAAGGCCCAGAGGTCCTTAGAGTGGTCACATGATGGTGATGAAGAATCCTGAGGACATGGTGACAGAGTAGATGTAAAGTCCAGTGGACTTTAGAATTGCAGCATCAGTGTAGACCTTATGGTCCTCCATCTCGCTGAAAGGCTGACTGGTGACTCCCAGCTCATTCAGGTGGTAAGAACAACCACAAAGATGCTCTTCCTGTCAGACCACACCCCTCCCCCAGAAGGGAACAGAGTCTAGTTAGCCCTGGTTCATAGGTAGAAGGGCAAAAGGAAGTCAAGGGAAAGCTCTTTCTTTCCCCATTATGTCTGGTTGGCTTCAGGGCTGTCAGGGACCTGGGGACCCTGAACTCCAGAGTTGTTGGGTCTTTATTGAACAAATAACCATTGCCTGGTTATGGCCTAGATTGCAGAGAAGATGATTTGGGAAATACACTGGATAGTCACACCATAAGTGAGGGTGAGGTCTCTCATGAAGGAGATCTAGCCCTGTATCAGAAAGAGCTGTTGAAAGGAAAGACTAACTCTAAAAGACTAGCCTAAAGGGATGACCCTGCTCTGCCATCTGCCTGGGAGGTGGCAAGACCAAGATCCAAAGGGAACAGAAGTGAACTTCTACCAGTCCTCAGATAAGTGTTCCTGCTCTTTCCCATTGGAGGATTGCAGCTGAGCCAGTATCTGGAGATGGTAGAGACTAGCACTCCCCAAAGAGGTCAGTTCAAGTGAGTTTAGTTAGGATTGAATCTTGAGGAAGAGTCTAGTTCCTGATAAGATGTACAGAAGATTCATGGAACTGGAGAAGAAGAAGCAGAAAGAAAGCCTATGCTGCTGGGAACATGGAAGTTACAGCCAACTGCCTCGGAGAAGCAAAGCCATGAGCACTGGAAGAGGGCTAGGAAAGATGTGATGGTGAACCCTTTCTCACCCATTTTATAGACCCCTAGGCAGTAACTCTCCATCTCCTTTCTCCCCTGGAGCTCTCTCTTAGGTGCCTGTAGTCTTTTTCTTTGGTGAGTAGAAAGTTATTTATCTTTCTTTATCTTAAAATTTTACTTTTTATGAAACACAGGCATTTGTTTGTCTGGTTATACTTATTGGAATTATAGTTCAGAGGAAGTTTGAAGGGGAGGAGAGATAGAAAGACAGAGACAGGGTGACAGAAAGAGAGAGACAGAGAGACAGCGACAGAGAGAAACAGAGACAGACAGAGAGAGAGAATTAAAATTGAGGTACTGGTGGCTTGGAACTAGAAAGATAGAGAATGATGTTATTCTTATTACAGCTTCCCAGAGTAGTGCTTTTACCCAGAAACTCATCATGAGTCAGTATTAAGGTAGAAATGAAAAGAAGTATATGAACAACCCTGTTTACCACCCCAGTACACTCATACATAGAACCACATATACACACACATATATATACTTATGTGTGTGATATATATGTGTGTGTGTGTGTATGCAAAGTAAATTCCTTGAGGGCAGGGATTATTTGACATTTGTCTATATTCCTATACCTTACACAGTGCCTGGAACACAGAAGGCTTAATAAATGCTTGTCAATTGATTGATTGTTTCTAGATGTTTGTTACTGATGGCATGTAATGACATCTTAAAGCATTATGCAAATGTGAACTCTCGCTGTTATTTGCTGTTGCTACTATTACTATCATAACTGCTACTCTGGCTCTGTGGTACTCTCAAGTAATGAGCTGGGTTCTGGAATGAATGGAGGACGATTGTCTAAGAAAGTGTGGGATATGTACACATCTCATTTTGTTCATCTGGTGACAAGATGATCATGAGGATGAAAATGAGGATGCTGATGAAGATGATGATGAGGGTCACAGCTGGTCAGAAGGGATCAGAACTCAGAGGCTAACTAGAGAGGCTGTAGAAACTATTGCAAGTCTGAGCAGAGAAGGGGTCAGGTCCAGAGAGAGCAATTAAGTCAGGGAAAAGCAGGAAACTACTGTGAATCCAGAATCTGAAAGGTCAGGAATGAGTAAATTTATTCATAAGTGCTTATTATGTGCCAGGCACAGTGCTAGGTTCTAGGGATACAAAGATGAAAATCAAAATAGTCCCTGCTCTCAAAGAGTTTACATTCTCTCAAGGGAAACACCATGCACATATGTAAATATATATATATAATATATAAAATGTATACATATATATGTAAAACATATATGGAAGAGAAGAAAAATATGATCTTCATAGCGAGTAGAACACTTAACTTGGAGTCAGGAAGACTTCAGTGCAATCAGGCTTTAAACAATTACTGGCTGTGTGACTCTGGGTAAGTCATTTACCCTCTGCCTCAGTTTTCTCATCTGTAAAATAGGGAATAGTACCTACCTCGTAAGGCTATTATGAGGCAAAAATGAAATAATATTTGCAAGATACTTTGTAAACCCTTAGTCCTATATAAATGCTAGTTATTATTATTATTGGTCCATGATAATGTTTTAGTGTATAGATATTAAATGCATGTATATCCTGTGATCCCTTTATGAGGACCAAATTACTTTTATTGGGTCAAAAAGGGAACAGGTAAGCCTGAGCAAACAAGCTTACTGTACCCCTTGGGGCTTTAAATAGCTAGATGTTTTTCAGCAGTTCCAGTTAGACAGCTGTGAGTCTAGACTTAGGAGGAGGGGAAGGGAGATCTCTGCAAGGGAGAAAAGAGGACTTTCCTTCCTTCCCATTGGCATAGAGCTAATGGACCAGTAGAACATCCAGCATCCAGCACGGAATAGACATACACATTTGAGGACAGACACAGATTTAGACATAGACAGAGACACCCGAGAGAGGAAGCCACTTCGGTTAGTGTGACTCCTCATAGTAGGGAAGTGTTTAGAGTACAGATCAAGAAAGGAGCAGACCCTTGGAGCCCTGCTGAGCAACCCACCAAGTAGAGGTATGGAATGACGTCTGGACAAAGTGAGAAAGAACTTCCTAGTCATGCAGTACTAGCAGTTATGAGTCACCGCTTACCAAGTACGTGCCTCACTATCATTGTACTCTAAGGCAAGCGACGTTTTCCTATTGACAATGTGGGTATTTATTGCAAAATGTACCCCAGATTTGGAGAGGGAATGTTTTGCCCTACCATACTATCTTAGTAAAGCTTTTGATAAAATCTGATTAAGTCTATTGGCTGGAGAATCCCATGGTGGAAGCCACAGGGTTACCCCTAGAAGTGGAAGTAGCAGCCACCATTTCAGGCCCCAACTTATGAATATGAGTACAATTTAGGGGAACAGCCCAGAGAGGTACTACACATACATAATAAATACAAAGTGATTGGGGGCAGGGGGCACACAAGCAGGGAGGGGATCAATAAAGGCTTCTCATAGAAGATGGCACTTGAGCAGGATTTTGAAGGAAATTAGGGATTCTAAGAGATGGGGGTTGAAGGAATTTAGAGGAGTGACTTCAAGAAGTCAATGAAAGGTTATTTGAGCAATGTCAGTCTCCTGAGCCATAAAAGATGCAGAGCAAAGGTTAACAGCCATTTTTTTTTTCCATTGTCTAGCCTAATTGTTTAAGGGTAGCTTTGATAACCCCAGCTTAGTTGGAGTAACAGAGGTAACGAGGTGTCAATTAATGTGTTAACAAGGTGTTAATTCCTGGTGATCTCTTTATGAAGTGGAAATAGGTCTTTTGAGTGAATTAAAGGGAGCAATCTCATTGGATGAGCAAACAAATTAGGCATTCCTCTGGGGGCTTTAAATGGCTAACCTCTGGGGAATTTGAGAGAATTTGGATTGCAAAGCATGTTGTGGAGAAGACTCTTACAGGGAGGCAATTTCTCCTTTCTTTGCTCACTGGTCATGGTGCCTAGAAGCCACTTGCACAGAAGGAGACACCTCATCCACCAGTTTGAAAGGTTTGAGGGATCTCAAAGCACATTTGAGAGAATGGCAGCACCCTTCAGATACTTGAAGGAAACAGCTTCAAGCAACAGAACTCAAAGCAAAGAAGTGTGGCCTGGAGAGGAGCAGATGCTGGGAGTCCAGCTGAACTAATGGCCCAGTAGAGAAACTACCTGAGGGGAGCTGCATGAGGACTCTGTAAAGAGAGAAAGGATTTCGACTCCCTATAGTACCAATAATTGTGAGTTACTTTTGATACATGAGGCTCACTGCCATTGTACTCTCAAGTTTGAGACTACTCGTCCCTTGGATTCTGCATATTTGTTGGGAAAGTATATCCTAGGTTTAAATGGGGAACAAAACATCTTGTAACTACTGCATTAATTTTAGTTATTTTCTAAGAACTAATCATGATTACTAGTTGACTGTTAATGAGAAATATAATAGTGGGGCCTGTGAGTAGCAGTGGTAGAAGTACAACCCCACAGGGTTACCCCTAGAAGATGACACAGCAGTTACCTTATGGGGGACCCAACCTACAAGTGTAACTAGAAGTTGGAAGAGTATTTCAGAAGGGATATTATAATTGTATTTTTTGAAATACAAATTCAGTTGTAGAATTCCATTGAGAAAAAGGTGAAGGGAAATGGATTTAGACTTTTGAAAGTATTTTTCACTACAAATTACTTGGCTGTGATGAAGAATCTGTAACCCATAGAATTTATACTATGCTTGAACAGGAGGTGACTTGGGAATTAACTAGAGCGACTGCTCATTTTATGGATGGGGAAAACTGAAGCCCAAATTAGGGAAATGACTTGTCCAAATGCACACAGGTTTTCATTGCCCTTTCATAACTTTGAATGAGCCTAAGCAAGTCACTTGTCTTTCCCAGTCTCCTAAGCTTATTAATATTAATATTAATTATTAAGTCTTCCCCTTTCAAATTGCCTTCTATCTACTCTATATATAATTTGTACATACCCCATTGTTTACATATTGTCTTCCCTTTTAAAATGTAAGATCCTTGAAAGCAGGCATTGCTTTGGGCTTTCTTTGTATCCCCAGTGCTTAACACAGTGCCTGGCACACAGTGAGGGTTTAATTAATGTTTGTTGACTAACTGTAGGTTGCAGTTTCTTTTTCTGTAAAATGTGGGGCTAGACTAGGTGACCTCCAGGACCCTTCCAATTTGAGAATTCTGTGATTCTAAATCCTAGCTCTGGTACTTTGTGATCTTTTGCAAATCTCTTGACCTGTCTTGAGTATCTGTTCTCACCTGTAAAACGGACATCAACATCAGTGGTAAACCATAAAACATTATTTAAATGAGATTTAAGTCATTATATATGTTGCATTATATAGTTGTGTTTTATACACATTTTATATATTATGTTATGTATTATGTACATATTATATAATCATACATTATGTACATATAATTATATTATATACTGTTATATATATATTAAAGCATACATTTATTTTTAAGTACATTTTATCGAGTATACCTCTAAAGAGCTTTGATTCCAATTTTCTCAGAATTGGTTTTCTGAGTACAATGTCTAAGGTCACTCAGATAATAATTGGGCCATATCACAGAAAAGTAGGTATCATCTAATTTAGCCCTCTAATTTTTTTTTCTTGGTTAGGCAATGGGGTTAAGTGACTTGCCCAGGGTCACACAGCAAGTAAGTGTTATATGTCTGAGGCCTGATTTGAATTCAGGTCCTCCTGAATCCAGGGCCAGTAGTCTATCCACTGTGCCACCTAGCTGCCCCCTTTTAGCCCCTTAATTTTACAGAGCAGGAAACCAAGATGAAGTGACTGCCTTGAAAGCCAGAATTTGAACCCAGCGTCTCTGACTCCAAATCCAGGTTTTATTATATTCCATCAGGCTGTTAATGAGAATAGTTGATTAAATCCCATTTCCTACCATGCTAGTGTATGAAGCTGACAACACCTGGGCTTGTGACTCAGATGGGCTGGGGGTGGGGGAGGAAGAGCAAAGGGAAATGGGATGAGAGGACCCTGAAGGGATAACTGGATGAGGAAGGACATAGGAGCAGTGCTGAGGAGAAAGCTACAGGTATTTTCTATATACAGTGTCTGTAACCCATAGAATTTATACTGTTTGAACAGGAGTTGACTTGGGAATTAACTAGAGCGACTGCTTGTTTTATGGATGGGGAAAACTGAAGCCCAAATTAGGGAAATGACTTGTCCAAATGCACACAGGTATTTCATGATTGAATGAGGCCAGAACCCAGCTTTCCTGATTACTCACTCATCTAGCCCTCCTCCCTAACCACAGCTGCTAGGCTGCTGGAAACTCTTGATCTCTCCTAGACTACCATTTCCTTCCCCCCTCCCCCACTCTATGGCTTTGGGAAAGTCCCTACTCCATGCCAAATCCATCCCACTCCATCCCTCCCCAAAACCACCCTACACCTTCTGAAGCCTGGGAGGGGAAGATGTAATGCTGGTGATTCAGGAAGTGCTGAGTCACCACGGAGCTGAGCTGGATTGTGGGGAGGGGTGGGCTGGGACCTAATGCAGCCTTTCTTGCAAGACTGGGTGTTACAAGTCAACATTTGTGAAAAGGCAGAATTAAGGGGGCGAGGGAAACAAAGAATAATGTGCAATTTTATATCTTTCAAAGTCTGTAACAAGACAAAGCGCTGCCCAGTCAAGGGTAGCTAGGGGCCTGCTTTAACGCCTTGGAAGAGGAGACAGAGGGTACAAGCATTTATTAAGGACCTACTATGTTTCAACTAGGTAGAGGGACAGTCCTCAAGTCAAGGGGACTTGAGTTTAAATTCAGCCTCAGACACTTACTAGCTGTGTGACCTTGGGCAAGTCATTTAACCCTGTTTGCCTCAATTTCCTCATCTGTAAAACGAGCTGGAGAAGGAAATGGCAAACCACTCTAGTATCTTTGCTGAGAAAACCCCAAATAGCGTCATGAAGAGTCAGACACAACAGAAATGACTGAAAAACAACAAGAACTATATGGCTGGTTCTGAGCTAAGTGCTTTACACGTATTATCTCACTTAATGGTCACAACAACCCTGAGAGGTAAATGCTATTATTTTCCTCAATTCCTCACCCCATCCTCAGGAGAGTTTTCTAAACGCTGGCTTGTTGGAACCTCCTGCTGCTACTGAGTTTCCAACTGACTCGATATGTCATAGAGTCGCAGATGTATGTTTGTCTAACTCTCTTCAGCTTTCTGATTCCATGGACAAAGCACTTTACTCTTCCCAAAGTGATTAAGTTCTTGTTTCCCTTTGCTGTTCACACCTTTGACTGATAGCTTGAGTCGAGAGAGGTCCTCAGGCCTTTTGTCATTACAGGAGTCCTGTTGGGGATATATAAGCGTGAAGTAACACCTTTACACTAGCAAACTTTCTTTACAGGTAGACCAAAGATTAACTTGAGCCCAGTTCCTGTTAAAATCACTAACATTCTAATGAATCAATTGGATTCTATGGTCTCTTCTAACTCTGGGATGCTATGATTTCAGATTCTGCAATAGTTGGTCTTGATATATAGTGCTTTAAGTTTTGCAAACCACTTTCCTTCTAACAAGTTTGTGAGATGGGTTGGTACTAGTGTTATTGTTCCCATTTTGCAGATGAGAAAACTGAGGCCCAAAGTGGTTTAGAGACTTTCACGGCACCCATCTGGTAAATATATTGAAGCCAAGATTCCAACCTCCATCCCCTCTGCTTCCAGTGCCAGTGTTTTTCCCTCTGTTCCATTCTGTTCTATGAATACTTAAGATACAGGCCTTACTAGTCTCATTGTCTCTTTAAATGGAAGGGCAAGAATAAAACTGAAGCTTGCTGCTAAGGAATTTCCAGAGATAGATTTCAGGATAAGGTTAGGAAGAACTTTCTCACATAGACCAATGCCTCTCTGTAGAAATGATTAACTGAGAGGTAATAACCATATCCGATATCTATATAGATTAGAAGCTTCATAAAATGGAAGAGTTGAATTTTTTTGTTCTTCAGTCATTTCAAACTAATTGTGACCCCATTTGGGGTTTTCTTGTCAAAGATACTGGAATGGTTTGCCATTTCCTTCTCCAGCTCATTTTACAGATGAGGAAACTGAGGCAAACAGGGTGAAGGGACTTGCCCAGTGTCACATAGTAAGTAAGTGTCTGAAGCTATATTTGAACTCAGGATATCCTGACTCCAGGTTCAGCACTCTATCCACCATGCCACCTAGCTGCCCTTAAAGAGTTGGATTAGATTACCTCTAATATTTCTTTTAGTTATTTTCTTATGATTCTATGATCTTATGATAGATCTTTTTTTTTTAAGCATCAACTAAACCTACCTCCTTGAATGAAGCAACCTGGGAGCCAAAAAAGCTGAAGAGCTGTATCAACATCAAAATCAAGAGAAGTGGTTGTTCTTCTGCCCTGATCAGACCCACCTCTGCTCTATTCTGGGTGCCATATTTTAGGAGGGATATTGATAAAATGGAACATGTCTAGTGGAAGGTGATTAGGATGATGGGAGGGTAGAGCTAGGGATCATGTACAGGAGAAAGAGCTAGGAGCCAGGAGATTTGGGTTTGAATCCTGGTTCATTAACTTGCTGAATGCTATTTACACAGACACAGACACACACACACACACACACACACACACACACACACACGTCCTTTTTTAAAAAGTACTTTGAGTTCTAAATTCTCTCCTTTCCTCCAGCCCCTCCTCTGTGAAGTCATGCAAAATATTTCCAATTAGCCACATTGCAAAACAAAAACAAAAAAGCAAGAAAAATAAAGAAGGCAGAAAAAGTATGCTTCAATCTGCATTCAGACTCCATCAGTTCTCTCTCTACAGGTGAATAGAATTTGTTGTCATGAGTCCTTTGGAATTGTCTTCAATCATTTGTACTGATTAGAATTGCTGAGTCTTTCACATTTGATCGTCCTTACAATATTGCTGTTACTATGTACGATGTTGTCCTAGTTCTGCTCACTTCTCTTTGCACCAGCTTGTATAAGTCTTCCCAGGCTTTTCTGAAACCATCTCCATCATCATTTCTTCCAACACAGTAGTATTCCATCACAATCGCATACCACAACTTGTTCTTGCTGAATGATGTCAACTTCATTATGTTCCCATATGTGTACGATGAGGGAATTGAACTAAATAAATGGTTTCTAAGTTTTCTTCCAGCTCTAGAGAGTGGAGGGCCATAATCTTTAAATAAGCTTTGCCCATCTTAGCCTCTCCTCTCTGCCACATTGTTTAGGGGTCAAGAATCTCTTGAAAATATAAAAAGCCTAGACTAGAGATAGATTTGGCCACGCCTCCACCTCTATGCCCTAAGTGAATGGTGAAGGGTCAGCTTCCTCTCAGTTTGGCAATTGTGTTTCCTAGAACCATTAAAGGTAAAGATGGAAGGAAGTGTGGGTGAGGAGCTTGTATTCATTTGGCTTCCGGAGAGATCCTTGTATCTCAGGCTATAGCAAGGAGTCAGAATTCCTTTCTTCAGGTTCTGATTGTGCTAATAATACCTCATTCTCTGATCTATACAGCTTAACGTTGGTAATCCTTTGTAGTGGACTGTAATTACACAATATGAGACAATATGTGACATGGCAATGAAGAAAAATAATTAGATTTTGGTTGCTTTGAGAAGATAGTGTCCAGAATGAGAGAGGTGAAGTTGTCATTGTACTCTGCCCCTGATCAGACCATGTTTGGAGAAGCACAGTATCTAGCACATAGTAGGCATTTAATAAATGTTTATTGATTGACTATTGTGTTCCCTTCTGGGAGCTATAGACTATACAACCTAGAATGTGTTCAAAAGAAGACAACCAAAATTGTAAAGGAGACTGAAGAACATCATTTAGTGGTGGAATGAAGAACTGTGAAAATTTATCCTAAAGAACATGAGTTCGTGGAGGGAAACTCTCCTCAGTTGTATAAACAATTGCCATATGGAAGAAGGATTAAACTTGTTCTACTTGGTCCCAGAGGGCAGAACTAAGAACAATTGGTGGAAGTTGTAGAGAGGTAGATTTTAATTTCAGATTAAGAATGGTTTATTATGTTAATAGATGTGGAAAAAAAGTCTTCAACAAAATATAACATTCATTTGGGTTAAAGTTAAATATGCTGCAAGGCATAGGCATGGAAGTATCTTTCCATAATATGATCAAATACATTTATCTAAGACCACACTATTTGGAATAAAGAAATACTGGAAGGTTTCCCAATAAAATCAAGGGCAAAACAGGAATTCCGTCTGTCTCCACCATTATTATTACTAGAAATGCTTACTACAGGAACAACAGTAAGACAATAACAAGAAATTAAGGGAATAAGTGTAAGCAAAGAAGAGGAGCCAAAAGTACTTGCATTTGCAGTCAACATCATGTCAACTCAGAAAATCCTAGACTGGTGAGACAACTAACTGAGACAATAGCTTCAGAAAAGTAATAAGATACAAAATAAATCCACAAAAAATCTTTGGCATTTCTGTAGAATACTCCTAAAAGCCAAAAGAAAAAGGAAGAAATTCCATTTTAAGTAGCTATAAAATAAATAAACTATCTGGAGGTTAACATGTTAAACTTAAATACAATTATAAAACAATATTTGCAGAAATAAAGAAAGACCTAAGTAATGGGAAAGATATTCAATGCTTATGACTGAGCTATGCTAATATATTGAAAATTTTAAAAAAAAGCAATATGAGAAACAGCATGGCATAATGGGTACAGAGCCAATCTTAGAATCAGGAGTATCTGGGTTCAAGTCATGGCTCTAACATGTGATTTTGAACAAACCACTTAACTTCTCAATTCCCAGGCAAATTTCTAGAACTATTAGGTGTGGAGAAGTTATCAGTCTTTATAAACAGGAGTTTCTTCACAGAGAACTCCTTAGACCAGAGGAATTACAGATTCAGATCAAAAGACTCAGTACATAAAATGTAGGAATGAAGTAGATCTAGAATTACCAGATATCAATTGAATAATGAAATAGTAATCATCAAAATTATCCAGTACTAGTTTTAAAAATAGAAAATTAAACCTGTGAAATAATTGAGATAAGCAAGGGCTAGAAACAAATTTATGTAACAGCCTACTATCTGATAAATCAAAGAACACAGATTGCTATGGAAGGGGCTCTTTATTTGACCAGAAGTACTAGGAAAAATTTAAGGCAGTATGACAGAAAATAGATTTAGATCAGCCACCTATACCACGAAACACATTAAAATTTTTTGTATATATTCTGTATATTGTGCGTATTCCCTATTAGTCTAGAAGTTCTTTCAGGGCATGGGTTGTAGACTCAGTAAAGGTTAATGAATAAATGCAGTCTTTGCCCACTATCTCTGTGAAGTTTCTAGCCTCTGCTTTTAAATCTGTACCAGGCATTAGCCATGTGGATTTCAGAAGCTAGGAAAGTTTGCCGACATATAGTGGAAAGAGGACTCACGAGAGACATGGTCCAAACCCTAGTTCTGCCTCTTATTGTCTATGTGATGTAGGACAGGTCACAACCTTGTTGAATTTCGGTTTTAGCGTCAGTAAAAGGAGGATAATATTTGCATGAGCTATTTTGGGGGTGTAAAGTACTTTTTAAATCTTAAGTTACCTTATAGATGAGTTATTATTATAATTGACCCCAAAATATTCTTAGATGAGACCCTAAAGGATCCCTTGGGTGAGTTGAGGATTTTCCAATTTTGTGAAGCTCGTCTGTTATCTACTGAAACTAGAGATTTTGCCTAGGAGAGGTAAGAAAGCTATACCTTGGGGTCTAGACAGCACTGAGGCCTTTAATAAGGTAGCGAGAAATGGGAATTGCATCTTGATACTAGCAAAAAAGGAGATATTTGACCCAGAGGGAGCCCAACTCTGAGTTCCCTTTGTCTTTGTGATGTATAAGTGTAATCACAACTTGAACTGAGGCCACAGGGAAATAGCAGAATTTTAAAAGATTCATTGGGCATGGCAGAGAAGAAGGATGTGATTATGAATTCAATCTAGAGAGTTTGCCTGGAGTTTGGTCCAAGAGATTATAGAATGTAGACCTGCTAAAGAGACCTTGGATCATCTAGTCTGGTCCAAGCCATCTTCTAGTCTTCACTCACACCTGGACTATTGCAGTAGTCTTCTAAATCTAGATGGCCTCTCTGCTTCAAGTTTCTCCTTATTCCACTGCCAAAGAGATTTTCCTAAAGTGTAGCTCTGACCATGTCACATATCCCTCCTCACCCCTCAGTAAACCCTAGGGGCCCCCTCTTACTTCCATAATCAAATATAAAATCCTCAGCTTCCACATCTTTGGCCTCTAATGGGGAATTCTGAGGAGTTCCTGCCCAGGACCACAGCTTCAGAAAGTGCCCAGCCTATCCATGCTTACTTCTCACAAGCTCACTTCTTTCCACCTGCCCTCTCCCAGCTTTCCAGCTCCCTCTTATATATTCTTTTCTCTCATTAAAATAGGGAATGGGTTTTTTTTGTTTGTTTGTTTGTATATTTCCAGCTGTTAACACAGTATGTCATACATCATAAGTGTGGAATAAATGCTCTATCTGTTGTTCTGTCATGTCCAATTCTTCGTGATCCCTTTTGGGGTTTTATTGGCAAATATAGTGGAATGGTTTTCCATTTCCTTCTCTAGCTCATTTTATAGATGAGGAAACTGAGGCAAACAGGGTTAAGTAACTCTCTAGGGTCACACAGCGAGTAAGTGTCTGAGGCTGGATGTGAACTCATAAAGATGAGTCTTCCGGATTCCAGGCTTGGCACTCTATTCATTGTGCCACCTAGCTGCCTAATTGCTCTATGTGTCACTATTTAGTTGTTGTTTAGAGCTAATTATAACCTCACTCTTCCCTCTCCAGTCGTCTTACAGTTTATTGTCCTCTGCATACTCTAAGATCCAGAGCCACTGGTCTTACTGTTCCTCAAACACCAATCCATCTTCCCTCTCATTGCCTTTTTTTGTTTTGTTTTGTTTGTTTTTTGGTGAGGCAATTGGGGTTAAGTGACTTGCCCAAGGTCACACAGCTAGTGAGCGTTATATGTGTGTCTGAGGCCGGATTTGAACTCAGGTCCTCCTGACTCCAGGCCTGGAGCACTATCCACTGCACCACCTAGCTGCCCCCCAATTGCCTTTTTACTGGCTTGTCTCTCATGCCTGAAATGTTCTCCCTCCTCACTTCTATCTCCTGCTTTGTCTGACTGCCTTTAAGACTCAGTTCAAATCCCTCCTTCTGCAAAAGCCCCAAATTATTAATTAATTTATGAAATTATGAAATCGGACAGGCACACTTAGTTCTTTGAGTACTTACTGGGAAAAACTGTGATCCCGATGGGAAGCGAGGCAGCAATTACACTTTAATGAGGCATAGAAGGTGTAGGGACCAACAGCACAGAAACAAGCAGTGAAGGGGGTGGCATATAGAGGCAGATGGCATGGGCATGGGGATGGGGGATGGGATGGTGAAGAAAGGCAAGCAGCAATGAGGAAGAGGATGAGGAGGGAGAGAGCCAGAGTATGGATTAGAATTGGGAGCACTAAGCAGCATAGAGATAAAAAGTGGAGATAAAAAGGGGCCGAGAGTGGGGTAGAATTTGGGGGTCTCATTTTTTAGGGTCGGGGGCATTCTTATCTGTACCACCTTGGGGTTAGTTCATTAACATATCCAAATCATCTCAAAGTTGTTAAAGTTAACATGTCCACACTATCTCAAAGTTATAAGTAACATTTGGTGTTCCACTGGTAATCCTGCAGATATAGAGAACTTCTCTGAGATTCACATGTCTTAGGACCAAAAGCGCCTGAGCGCAAAGCCCAGGTGGCGTCCCCTGAGGCCACACATTACCTGGATGCGATTTTTGGTTAATATACAATATTGTTTGCAAATTATGCTCCTTTGATTTTCGGGACAGTCCATGAGTGACTTCTAGGTTGTCCTTAGCAATCTTACTTTCTGGCTATTGTTACTTTTTACTGACTCCTTACAAACTTACTATACTGACTAGAAGGAGGATGGAGTGGTTGGGGGAACAGAACAAGATACAATTTTAACACAGGCCCTTTGCCAGTTTTCAACCTTCACTATCCTCTCCCCTCCCCGTTGTCCAACTCCACACTGCTAGTGCCTTCCCTCTTTTATCTTCTATCTGCTGTTTGCCGTATAAATTCTCAATTAGAATGTGAACTCCTGGGGGGGGGGGTCTGTGTTTTTGCCGTGTGTGTATGTGTGTATGTGTGTATATATGTGTGTATGAGTACTCAGTGCTTAGCTCAAGTGACTGCACATTTTGTTGGTGGTGATTAGTTGTTTTTCAGTCATGTACAGCTCTTTGTGATCCCATTTGAGTTTTGGGGTTTTTTTTTTGCAAAGATACTAGTGTGTTTTGCCATTTCCTTCTCCAGCTCATTTTACAGATAAAGAAACTGAGAGGGGCAGCCAGGTGGCACAGTGGATAGAGCACAGGGCCTGGAGTCAGGAGGACCTGAGTTCAAATCCGGCCTCAGACCAAACACTTGACACTTGCTAGCTGTGTTACCCTGGGCAAGTCACTTAACCTCTATTGCAAAAACTGAGACAAACAGGGTTAAATGACTTGCCCAGGGTCAAGCAGCTAGTAAATGTCTGAGACTTGATTTGAACTCGGGAAAATGAGTCTTCCTAACTCCAGGCCTGGTACTCTGTCCACTGTGCCACCTAACTACCTACCTGGCACCTACTAAATGCTTAATAAATGCTTGTTGACTGACCCTAACCCCTTCATTTTAAAGAGAATGTGACTGTGGCCCAAAGAAATGAACAGCCTTGTGTAAGATTCCATGGGCATGAATAGCAGAGCTAGGATTTTAACTCTAAATCTGTGTTTTCTCTTGCTACACCATATCTCATTTGTCAATTTTCATCTGATGAAGAAATTTGACCCTGTAATTTTTCAAAATGGTCATCTTGTAAGATGAAGAAGGACAAGTGGAGCTAACAAGGATGGACTGAGATCCACATCAGAAAAGGGATTGTCATTACTTCAAATGTAGGGACCTGGGGAGAAATAGTAAGAGATGTATTTCTCATGATAGGAGATAAAACTTCAGCAAATTTCCCTTTCTTCATCCTCCTCCTTTGAGAAGAGTCTATTGAACACACTTCAACAAGCAATTGATCTGTTCTGTCCCATTCCCAACACTTACACTTTGATCCAATGACATTGGCTCCCTGGATGTTTCATGAGCAAGGCTCCCCATCTCTCTGCTCAGGGTGTTCTCTCTGGCTCTTTCCCTTGACTGGAATGCTCTCCCTCCTCCACTCTGACTAGGAACCTCCCTGGCTTCCTTTAAGCCCCTACCAAAATCCTGTTGAGAGGAAAATTCTTCACTTAGGCTTTCACCCTGATTAACAAGGCAAAACTCAGGACAAAGAGAATTAAAGGCCTTTATTATAAGTACATCAAGGTAGCAAAATGTGAAGGGACTGATCACTGGAGATGGCTGAAGACTTCAAGATGGGGCCAACTTTTATTGGGAACTTTTGTAAGGAGATAAAGACAATTCAGATAGGTCCACCTCAGCAAAAGAGGATGGGCCCTTGCATTTCAGTTCCTCCCCAAGGTAGCAAGTACTTGACAATTTGCAGGTAGGCAGAAGAACTTCCAAGTCCTCCACAGAAAATTACCTATATTTCTCTATTTTGTTGGAGGATGCCTTTTCTAAACAAGGTGTCCCAAAAGTCTGCATACAGTTTTAAGCTATTAAAGTTTTAATATTTAAGCTTTTAAAACAGTTTAAGACTGCATGAAGACTTTTGGGGCACACTATTCTCTGAACCTCCTCATTGCTTTCCTCCATTATCCAAACAATGTGTAGGAACCCGGATTTCTTACATAATGAGGGAAGAGAGAACAGAGCCCAGTTATTTGAGGTCACCTGTTTCAAAGGAATCTCTCTATTTAAAGCTCCACCTAACATAGCTCCAGTCTCACTTTAAAATAAATGCAGGACCACTTTAAGAAGAGTCATTCTGAAATGGGTCATCCAATCACAGTGCTCCTCTGGGATACCTTTGCAATATCTTCATGTCAAACATTAATGAATAAATAGAATATGGAAATAGTCAAAGCTAGAGGGGTTTCAGTAAGATGGCCACACTAATATACTGTTGATAGAACTGTGAATTGGTCCAATCTTTTTGAAAAACAATTTGGAATTGAGTGAGAAAAGCCACTAAACTTTATATCCTTTGACCGTTCCATCCCCCTACTGGGTATACTAATTGCAGTGAGGTCAAAGGCAAAAAGAACGGTATCATGTCTGTGAATATATTAATATCAGTTTTGTGGGAGCAAAAAAATGGAAAAGTGGGTGTCTATCAATTGGGGAATGACTGAATAACTATTATGAATGAAATAGCATACTATTGCAGTATAAGAAGGGACAAATTGGATTAATTCAGGGAAACAGGGAAAGACTTTTTTTTAATCTCCAGTGTTTAACACAGTTCTTGGTAGAGAATGAACACTTAATAAATGCTTATTGACTAGACTTGTATGAACCTGTAGAAGGAGGGCAGCTTCCTATTACCCCAAGCCTAGGTATCAATGACTGACACAACCGTCAAGCAGGCAAGGGGTACTAATGAATGCTTACTTAGCTTGTAAGGATAGAGTAGGCAAACACAGAGCAAGGGTATGTGTTGCTGCTCCCTGTTCTGATTCTTTTGAGCACCAAGACTTTCCGTCTGTCTCCTTTTTCTTCCATGCATGTGATGCTGGAGTAATGACAAATGTAATAATGGAGAAAGCGGCAGGTCTGAGTAGGTGGGGTTCTCTTTTCTGGTGTTTTTGCATAAAGGCCACCTCACTATTGCAAAACCTGTCATTGTGCATGAAACAAAGAAATCTTTATGTTCTAATTTTCCTATGCCTCTAGCTGCTTACGTGGCAGGGAAGCTATTATTCAGTAGCATCCCCTAATTCCCTCATGGTTTGTAATCTGATCAGCTCCACAACAAAGGGATTTCCCCTCGAAATTCTATCTGTGTGACAGGGCCTGCTCACACCCAGGTAATGGGTACAGGCCTGTCTGTGGCCTACCAGGGGACAGATGAATGAAGTGAGTAGATCCAGAAGAAAAATGTACACAATGACTACAATAATGTCATTTAAAAGTATCCTAAAAAGCAGCTGAACGCTAATTAGTTGCAATCACCACTCTCGTTGTTGGAAAACAGACGACAAGATACAATTTCCTCATTTTGGTAGGGAAAAGGGGGAATATGTGTATGAAATGTGGCACACGCTGTCAGACACAGTTGCTGTGTCCGTTGATTTTGCTTTGTTACAATATTAGGCATATATTAGAAATGACAAATATTCTTTAAAGCCATCAATAAAACTTTAAATGAGTAATAAATGCATCATCACCTCCTCTCTACTCAATTTACCTAATAATATAATAATTAATAATAATAGTAATAATTATAATAAGTTGTTCAGTCATTTTTCAGTCCTATCCAACTCTTCATGGTGCCATTTGGGGTTTTCTTGGCAAAGATACTGAAGTGGTTTACCTTTTCTTTCTCCTGCTCATTTTACAGATTAGGAAACTGTGGAAAATGTCTGAGGCCAGATTTGAACTCAGGAAAATGAGTTTTCTGGCTCCAGGCCCAGTGCTTTATCCACTGCCCCACCTACCTGCCCCAATTATAATAATAAGAACATGTATAAAGTGATTAAAGGCTTGCAAAGCACTTTACAAACATTTCATTTTATCTTCCTAACAATTCTGGGAGGCTGGTGCTACTTTCATCTCCATTTTAAAAATGAGGAAATGAGTGAGACAGAGGTTAAGTAACTCTCCCAGGGTTACACAGTAAGTGTTTGAAGCCCAATTTGAACTCAGGTCTTTCTGATGCTAGGTCTAGTCATCTCTAGGCCTCTAAGATCTTATCTCAAAGGAAATGTCAAGTAGACTTATATTGGGAGTACCCACATCTGTTTGGGCTAGGGAAGTTAAAGATTTGTAATGAGGAATAGAAATTTAGGGGGATCTGAGGAAAAGTTGGAGGAGGATGAGACTGAAGCAGAGAGTCTGGCATAGAATGCCAGATCCAGAAGCTCTCCATCCAACTCCCTCATTTTCTAGCTAAGGGGAAGTGACGCGTCTTCATGGAATCAGACTGTTAAATCTGGAAGGGATTATCTCATTCAGTGCCTCCGTGTGTTTTTTTTAAATCTCTCACCACCCCCACCCCACTTTGAAAATGGTACCAGGTGTGCTCTAAGAGGTGAGAGGTGACTTGTTTCCCTTGTCCTCCATCAGTCACTGAAGGGGAAATACATCCCACAGGTTATGTTTCCACAACAGAAAGTATATCTTGCCCCTCATATTCATACAACACTCAGGCTAGAATGGTTCCAAATAGCTTGTCTCTCGCTTTGAGTGGACCTTTTCAGAAACCAAATTAAATACTGTTATCAGTGCAACTGGACTAATTAAGAATGGAGAAAACTGTCAATAAATTTTGACTAGATTCAGAATTCCTCAGCCTCTATCTGCACACGGCCTAATTTCTCCAGGCAACTGCAGGGTCCATAATGAGGCCCTGTCAGAAAGCAGGGAAATAAGATAGTGAAGTCAGGCTGCAGGAGAAGGAAAAGGAGAGTGAATTCAGAAAGTGATTTGAAGGAGCTAGAAATTTGAAAGAGGGCAAGAGATTGAATTTAAGGAGGAAACATTTGAGAGACCTTGAGGAAAAAGTCTGGGGAGGAAAAGACTAAAACTGAAAGGAGAAAGGCAAGAGAGAGGGAGAAGTAGAACCTTAGCCTACAGAGAAGGACCTGAGCAGGAGGAGATGCTCGTGAGCAGAAGTATTCAAAAAGTAACAGAGTTGTAACTAGGGTTGGGCAGCTGGAGCTTCTCCTCCAACATCAACATGAGAAAGGGGCAGAGACTTTCTGCCTTCTGCAGTTCTGAGATGACATTTCTCATGGGTCGGGCCTCACAGTCCTCTGCCAGCTTTATTTCTGCAGGAGTTGGGGTTACAGGGAAGCTGGAACCTAAAACAGACAGAAGGTAAAATTCAGAGTTTGGGGAACCACAAGTAAGCTAGTTTGGCTGGATTGCAGAATTTGGGAAGGAGAATAATGTGAAAAGTCTGGAAGGATAGGCTGAGACTAGACTATGAAGGGATTTAAATGCCAAGCTGAGAAGTTTTATTTTATCCTAGAGACCAGAGGGATGAATAATAATATTCATTACTTTGAGTAAATCACTCAGCTTCCCTGGGCCTCAGTTTTCTCATCTGTAAAATGTGTTGGACTATGGCTTGTGAGGTTCCTTCCAGCTCTGATATTATGACTGATGATTCTATGATCCATGATCCTCTAATCCTATGAATATCAACATCAGCATTTAGACTTTATCCTTTAGGCAATAAGGAGCCCCCGAAGGCTACTGAGTGTGGGAAATGACATGTTGAAAATTGTGTAAGTTATATGACATAATAACTAATGATACCATATTTTATCAGAATTGAAAAACGCTTCCAAAGAGAAAACAGCTCAGTAAGGAGATTGAAGGGAATCAGGCAGCTGCCCACAGCTGCTAATTATTACCCAGCTGTATTTAGAGAGCATCAAGACATCTCCTGAACATGGTAGGTGCTAAATAATTGAATTGAATAGTGTTCTTTTGGGAGTCTAGCGTCTGGGTGTTTGAGTTAAAATGTCTTTGACAGAGGAAAAGGGGTTTAGTGGGACTGAGTGGGTGTGGAGAACAGGAGTGGGAATAAGAGGGAGACAGAATAGTGTTACCATGAGTCAGTTGTCATCTTGGTCTGTTAACTCTCTTTGGGTTTCTGATATCAAAGTAATTGATATACCAGCCATTGAATTTCAGAAAACTTGGTAAGGTCTCACAAAGATGTGGAGGAGAGGGACTCTTTCTGATTTTGTCTGTTCCCAGAGCCTAGCATAATGATTGGCACAGAGCAGGCAGTTAATAAATGCTCATTGATGGAATGAATACAGCTCCTACTGTATTGAAAGGCCACCATCCATTTGGTGTAATATGATGGGTTCACTTGAATCTGAGAGAGAGAGAGACATAAGTGGTACATGACAGGCTAGTCAAACTATAGCCACCATCTCCTCTTCTCACATCCTAATAGAGACAGCCAAGGACCCTGAACCCAAGAGCCCGGGAATAGAAGTACCCTATCCTCTAGACCACTGGCCCTGCTTCCAACCTAGCCCCTTCAGTTAACATCAAGGGCAATGTCTCTTACGGAGAAAGGACCTGTTATTCTCACTGTCACTGACACCAACCACTAACCAGATGTCAACAATGGTCAGGTAAAGGCCAAGAGCCCCAGAGAATAGTAGCCCACCCTCTACTAGCATTCCACCTCTCCCTCCACCTCCACCACTGATCCTGCTTCCATTCTTGTCCCTGAAACCATAATTCAGGGGAATAATCCTTACGAAGGGATTGGATTCAGTAACTTTCTCTCCAAGTGTTATAGTCCTTGCCTCCTCCCTTTGTAGCTACAGCTACTTAAGTCCCTAAAATCAAACTTCTCACCACCTAAATCCTTGGTATCAGAATATCAGTTCATTGTGAGTAGGGATTATTTGATTCTTTGTACCGGTATCTCTGTCACAGAACAGTGCCTGACACCAAGGAAGCACTTAATAGTTATTGATTGTTTGGCAATGACAAATGCTTCTGCTTCAGAAATGGATGTGGTTTTCTCTTTCTTGCATCTTAAAGAAGATGCATTGCTATCTGCTTTTCCCTCTCGCTCTAAGGACCATGGGATGTTTGTATCTGACTTGCAGCTGAAACGCTCTGTAGGAACTTACTCTTCCTATCAGAATGCAAACTCCTTGGAAATTGGGATTGTCTTGCTTTTCAATTTGTATTTCCAGAGCTTAGCATGGTGCTTTGCATGCAGCAAGTGCTAAATAATTGCTTTTTCATCCATTCCAGTTTAGGTGGATCTAAGATGCATGCTGCTTTGGACTTGTGGCCACTGGCTGAATGGTTTCAGCAGACCTCTGGGGAGTTCTTACTGTTCTGCTGGATGCTGTGGCAATACCCAACTGGTCTTTTCAAACATGGAACTTGGCCCATTTGTTGACATGGCTTAAACTAGGCTTAGAGAATATTTTTATTAGGGCAATACCTCAGTCAGCTGAGGTGCCTCTTGGTGGAAGGCCCTAGTCAATGATGTAGGATAGGGGGGAAATGCCTGGAAAGGATTCTCCCATTGGTCAAATTAAGTATTTGAACGTTATAATGAGTAGTATTTATATAGTGCTTTAAGGTTTACAAAGCACTGTACATGTTAATTCATCTGGTCCTCACAACAACCCTGTGAGGTAGGTGCTGTTATTATCCTCATTCTACAGATAAGGAAACTGAAGCTGCCTGACGTTGTGACCTTGCCCAGGGCCACATAGCTATGAGAAAAATCAGTGAACTTTATTAAGTGCCTACTAGGTGCTGAGTATTACGCTAAGTCATGGGGACAAAAGTGAAACAGTTACAGTTCTCAAGGAGTATGCATTCTATGGGAAGACATGTACATATGTAGAGAAATATATGATAGGTAACCTTATCAGGAAGGAAGAAAACAAACATTTATTAAGAACCTATTATGTGCCAGGCACTGTGCTAAGTGCTTTACAAAAACTATCTCATTTGATCATTGCAATAACGGTATGGTGTTATTGCTATTATTATCCCCATTTTACAGTTTAGGAAACTGAGGCAGACAGAGGTTAAGTGACACCCAGGGTGATATAAGTAGTAAGCATCTGAAGCTGAATTTGAATTCAGGTAGAACTGACTTCAGAATCAGTACTCTATCCACTTCATCACCTCAAAGGGAAGAGCACCAGACCTGGAGTCAGGAGGACCTCAGTTCAAATCTGGCCACAGATACATAACACTTACTAGTTGTGTGACCCTGGGCAAGTCACTTAACCCCATTGCCTAGCTAAAACAAAACAAAACAAAACAAAACAAAGGGAAGACACACAACTGGGAGGGACCAGGAGAGACTCCCTGTAGAAGGTAGCACTTTATCTGAGTCTTGAAGGAAATCAGTGATTCTAAGAGGCAGGTGAGGAGGGAGATCATTCCAGGCATGGAGGACAATTTGTGCAAAGGCAGAAAAGTGGGGGAGAAAGCTTTGTGTATGAAGAACAATAAGTATAACACATATGTGTGTGTATGTATTTATGTATGTATATATGTATCTGTACATATCTTGGATACCAAACTGTTATCAGAGAAATTTGATACAAAGATTTTTTTTTCCCCATTTGAACCTTTATACTTGGTGCCTTAATTTTGTTTGTGCAGAAACTTTTTAGTTTCCTGTAATCAAATCTATTTATCTTTTGTAAGTGCCTCTGTCCCATATTTGATTAAAAATCAGTGTCCTACACCCAGGAAAGTTAGATGATCTGTTTCTCTCCTGATTTCTTTGTGGTACAGTCTTTAATATTAAAGTCACGTATCCATTTAGATAATCTGTTGTGGAATGTGATGTAAGGGGTTAGGCAAAGTCTGTGCTTTCCAGTTTTTCAGCCATTTTATGAAGAGAGGAGTCCTTTCCTCAGTAATTTGTGTTTTCTGGGTTATTGAGTTCCATTGTTTCTGATTCGACTTTGTTTACTCTGTTCCTCTGGTCTGCTTCTCACTTTGTTAACCTCCACCAAACGGTTTTGATGACTGCTGCTGTATGAGGTAGTTTGAGGTCTGGTTCTATAGACAATTGTTATATCCATATGTATGTGTGTTTTCTACCAACAGAGATGCTAAGCTTTGGAAAAAAAAAAAAGAACAGTAAGTATACATGGGAGTAGGAAGAGGTTAGAAATAAAAGGATTTGTTCTGGAAAGACCCATCCAAGTATCCAGAGGGCCACTTCAGGTTCCCCACCCCTGGGCTAGAGTGTAAACAGCTTTTAATGATAAGAGGAGTTTGTATGTGAGCCCCTGGTGGTGTTCCTCAGGGCAGGGGTGTGATATGGCCAGCCCTGTACCTTCGGAAAATCACTTTAGCAGCTGCATGGGAAATGGATTAGAGTGTGGAAAAGATCTAGGTATGGAGACCAAATAGAAAAGTAAGGCATGATGAGGGCCTAAAATAGGGTACTGGTTGTGAGTTCAGAGAAGGGGACACATGGGGGGGAGAGGGAAAGGAAGAGGAAGAGGGAAAGGAGAAGGGGAAAAAGAGAGAAAGGAGAGAGAGAGAGAGAGAGAGAGAGAGAGAGGGAGGGAGAGAGAGAAAGGAGAAAGAAGGGGAGAGAGGGAGAAAGAAGGGGAGAGAGAGAGAAAGGAGAAAGAAGGCAGAGAGAGAAAGAGGGGGAAAGGGAGAGAGAGGAGAGAGGAAAAGAGAGAGAGAAGAGGGAGAGAAAAGGAGAGTAGAGAGGGGGGAGGGGAGACAGAGGAGGGAGGGAGGGAAGGAGGGAGAGAGAGAGAGGGGTGGGGGAAAGAGGGGGAGGGAGTGTGCGTCCTGATGTCTCTCTTTTAATAGCTGCAACACCTTGAATCCCCACTGCCGTTAAAGTTTGGGGACATAAACAAGGGCCCACTCAGAGTCTATGATATCATATTAAAATACCAAGTCCTTTCAGCATGTGGTCAGCAGGTCATTACATGGCAGGAGCTGAATGGAAGCAGGCAGAGATGATCTGCACATTCTCTCTACAACCCACCAGGAAGAGCAAACCTAAGCATTCTCCATTCTCTACTAAATATGGATTTTGGAGCATCTACATAGAGGTGATATTTGACCACATAGGAGCTGATGAGATTACTAAGAGAAGGAGTATATAGACAGAAGAGGGCCCAGGACAATGCCTTGGGGGATACCCAAGAGGGTCAGGATGTTGTTGAAATGAGTGGGTATACTATTATTGCCAGTGATTGTATACAAGTGTGCTTGTGAAACTTTTGTTGTTGAGCAGTTTCAGTTATGTCCAATTCTTCATGACCCCATTTGGGATTTTCTTGGCAGAGACAATGGAATGGTTCGCCATTTTCTTCTTAGCTCATTTTATAGATGAGGAAACTGAGGCAAACAGAGTTAAATGACTTGCCCAGGGTCACACTGCTAGCAAGTGTCTGAGGCTGAATTTGAACTCAGGAAGGCTAATTTGCTGCCCCTGTAAATGTCTACTGTCTAGTGGAGTTGTAGGAATGAATGAATGAATGAATAAACAAATAAAACATGATTTATTAGGCTTTCAGTATGTGCCAGGCACTGTGCTAAATGCTGGGGATACAAATACAAGCCAGCAAGACAGTCCCTGCCCTCAAGGAGCTTATCTTATATTCTAATAGGAGAAAGGGGTGTGGAAGGGAGAGAGAATCAGAGGAAGGGTGGGAGAGAGGAAGGGAGGAAAAAAGAAAGGAAGGGAGAAAGGAAGGTGGAAGGAGGCTAGGTATTCTAATTCAACTTCATACTAGACATTATGTGAACACATTTCTAAAATAAAAGGTAGATTTGTGAGATTCAGCACCAGAGTGAAATTCCTGCTGTTTTTGTTTATTCAGTGACCTTGGTACATTTAAAATGGGAATAATGGAAAATGAATCAAAGAATGTCAGAGCTGCAAGCGACCTTAAAAAATCATCTAGGCCAACCCCCCAAATTCACAGTCACGAAGCTCAGACCCAGAGAGAAAGGGAGAAAAGGAAGGTCACACGGTTAGTTGTTTGGTGTTTGAGGTAAGACTCAAACCCCAATCTCCTGACTCCCAGCTCAGGGCTCTTTTCATTACATCGTGACTGCCTCCCATTTGAGGAAAGGGAGGAGGGCCAGGACTATGGCGAAGAAGACCCAAGAGGCACCCAAATGGCACATAAATAACAGCTTCGGTCTTGCTAACATGTGTCAGGCCTATTATAACATAACCAATTATCTGCAGTAAACTGGCCTCTTCCTCAGGAACAACTTGAAATCTCTTAAAAAAGGGGGTCTTGTTCAAGCAATCCAGAGCTCATGAAAGCAGCTCAAATACCTCCTTGCAGAAGCAAGAGCTGGTTTTTCACCGCTGCCCACGCAGGCTGCCTCTCCTGACTGCAATTCTTCATCGCCATAGAAACCATCCCATTTGGGCGCCCTAATCAAGACCAACCTGGAGCTTGCTTTTATCAATCTGCATTTTGTTCTCTGTACTCCGACCACCCCTGGCTCCACTGGGAGAGAAACACAGCCCTTTTCGTGACAAGACTGACTCTTTGCTAATACTCAGAATTCACTGACACAGGCAAGGGCTGTAGCCCACTATCCCCCACCTCCAACCCCCTCCCCATCACACCTAGTGGGTAAACAAAGGGGATCATATAGGATTTAAAGCTGGAAGAAACCTTAGAGATTATCCAGCACAACCATAGGTGTGAGTGGAGATTGGGGGGTAGGGTAGGAGGGAGGTTGAGTCAGGAAAGGACTTTTTCAAAATCACTGATGTCATCACTACCTGAACAGATTGGTGGATAATCTGGAGAGGTCCTAGAGCCACAAACATACCTGTTTTCCCATAACCTAGAGATGAACCTCTTCAGACTTAGCTGCTGTTATCTTCAGTCTGCCCATGGGCCCCCATTTAAGCCTTTCCAGCTTAGTAGGACCTGCCAGGGCTTGTGCTTAGCTGATATGGCCTCCTATAGAGCTCAAGGACACCTCTGCATCATATTGAGGCATCCTTTGAGGTCTTCGGTGAAGCACACTTGGCGTACTAGCAATTAGCTCAGTTTCACTATAAATCTGCATGGGTTTCTGGGCCAGAGGCAGGCTGGGAAAGGTATACCTCTTTGTTATTGTTCAGTTGTTCAGTCATGCCTGACTCTTTGTGACCCCATTAGGGGTTTTCTTGGCAAAGATACTGGAGGGGTTTGCCATTTCCTTCTCCAGGTCCTTTTACAGATGAGGAGACGGAGGCAAATAGGGTTAAGTGACTTGCCCAGGGTCATACATCTAGTAAGGGTCTGAGGCCAAATTTGAATTCAGGTCCTCTCGACTCCAGGCCTAGAGCTCTATCCACTGCACCACCCAGCTGCCCCAAGGTATATCTCTACAGATGAAGAAATAGAGATCTCTGGAGCAGGAAAGGGAAAGCAAGACACAGAGGTGCTTAGTTGCAGAGCCTGGTCAAACTCAGGTCTCTTGTCTCCTAGTATGTATGTGAGTGGGGTTAGGGGTGAGAATAATGGGGATGAAATGAAAAGACTTTATTAATTCTACTTCTAACAAGAAGAAATTTCTACCACAATCAAAGGATTATAGACATAGAAGTGACCTTAGATGCCATCTAGCCCAACTCCTTCATTTTGTAGTTGTGGAAACAAGTAGAGGGAGAATAAATTATTTGACAGTAAGAATCAGAGGTAGGATTTGAATCCTGTACCAAAGTGCCCCAGAGTGAAGCCTTTATCCATTGTACCAAAGTGAACATCTATCATAGAGATTAGCTTGGTGCAAGATTTGGTTCTTAACCTAGGAGCAGTGGATAGATTTCAGGGAGATCTGTAAACTTTGAAGGGGTGGTGAGGGCAGGAACTCATCATTATTTTCAATGACCACTAGCTGAAATCTAACATTTCCTGTTAAGAGGATCTGTAATACAATACAGATTAAGAACTTCTGGTGTAGTGGAAAGAACACCAAAGTAGCAGTAAGGAGACTGGGTCTACCACTAGCTGTGAAAACTTTGGCCAAAGTTGTTCCCTTCTCTAGGCCTCAGTTTCCCTCTCTGTAAAATGAGAGAGTTGGATTAAATTGTACCTAAGGTTTTTTACTGTGGTGTAGTTGGAAAAAAAAACCCAGGAGCTGATAGTCATGGGTTCTAGGCTCAGCTCTACCACTCACTAGTTATATGTAGTCACTTTTCTCTGAGCCTCAGTTTCCTCCTCTGAAAAGTGAGGGGGTGACTAGCACTAAAAAGGGATTAGATGCTCTCTAAGGGCCCTTTCATCAATATTATGCTATACGGTATGTTATTTGAGTTTTAAACTTCTCTGATTCTGCAACCAAAGACCATTTACATCCAAGCAGGGGTTGAAATGGATGACTCACCCTCCATCTCTGCTGTATTTTCCCCTGGGTGGAAACAATACACAGGAGAGAACGGCTCCACACTTCTTGGTACATTAAAGAGCTATCCTTCACAGGATACCGCCCCCACTCCTATAATTTTCCTCAGAAAAAAACAGCTGCTGAATACCTTCAGCCTATACTTGAGGTAATTACACTTGAACTACCTTCCCTTCCAGCCTTCCTTCCTAGCTGGGGTGGCTTTCTGAAGCCCACTCCTCTGGAGCCCTCCCACGTGCCCATCTGGCCCTCAGAGGGTGTGTGGGCAGGTGAGGAATAATTTGTGAAACAGGATTTGAGATCAGGCTTTAACAGCCTCCTTCCCCTCTTCTGATGCTATCAGCCCTCTAAAATCCAGGAGGAAAAATCAGAAGATCATTCTCTTCCCAGGCCTCTCAGTTTGGTCCTAAGAACAAAGAGTTCGTTTCAGGGAGGGGGGAAATACCTCTTAGTGCAGTGAATCTAGTAAAGGGGGGGGGGTGTCAGAGTTGGATTGGAACCCTCGCCCTAGAGTCAAAACTGGATGCCAAGACCTACCCCAACTCCATGTTTCACTGGTCTGGGAAAGAAAAGGGAGGCGGGAAGTGTAGGTGATTTGGTAGAGCAATTATTTATCTTATCTCCCCTTGAATATTAAGAGGTAGTTGCATTAGGAATGCAGGACTTGAGAAGTGGTCATTCTTAACCAGGTTTTGGACCACTCAGTAAAATTGTGAAATAGCAAAATAATAATAATAATTAATAACTCGCCTTTCTAGGGTGCTTTAGGATTTACCAAGTGACTTCCCTACGACAATTTTATGAAATAAATAATTGTAGAGGAGGAAACATAGCTAGCAAGTTTCAGAGTTGATATTCAATTCAATTCAATTCAGTTCAATAGACATTTATTAAGTACTATGTGCCAGGTACTGTGCTAAGTGCTAGGGATACAAAAAGGCAATAGAGAGTCCTTACCCTCCAGGAGCTTACAATCTTTTTTAAAAATTGTTTTAAATTTAGTTTTAACATTATTTAAAATTTTTTTGAGTTCCAAATTCTATTCTTCCCTCCCACCCCTTGACCACTCATTGAGAAGGCAAGCAGTATAATATCACTTATACATGTGAAGTCATACAAAACATTCCCCCCCCCCAAAAAAAAACAAAGCCACACACACAATAAAAAGCAAGAAACATAAAGTAAAAAAAAAAAATGCTTCAATCTGCACTGGAGATGGATAGCATTTTTCATCACGTATCTTTGGAATTGTCTTGGATCACTGTATTGATCAGAGTAGTAGCTTACAATCTAATAGAGTGACAATAATAACATTTATTAGGTATCTACTATGTGCAAGGCATGGTGCTAAGTGCTGGTCTCAAACCCAAGTCTTCTGACTCAGGTTCTTTGCTCTCTTCATGACCCCATGTTACATCTCCTGTCTCCTCACCCCTGACCTTTCCGCTTTGGAGTAGTGGTCTTCTCAGTTCTCCCACTGATGCCTGTCAGTTGAGCACACTGCATTAATAATAGGCAGTAAGATACAGTTAATAGAGTAGTAGACCTGGATTCAGCTCTTATCTACATGAATGTGAGCAAGTCACTTATCCTCTCTCAGCGTCAGTTTCCTTATCTATAAAATGGGGGTAATAACTATAGAACCTACTTCACAAAGTTGAGGGCTTTGCAAACTTTGAAGTGATCTATAAATGCCAATTATTATTCCCTGAAGAATTCCTTTCAGACAAAACCCAGTATTGTTCTTGAATGAAGAAAGGTATTGATTTTCCCCTGGGGGGCTACAAATTGGATTGGAGTGGGGGGAAGGGAAGAGAAGCCCAGAGAATGAGAGAGAACCAGGCAAATAAATTAAGCCTAAAATCTGGTGTAACCAATTTGCTTAGACCTGAATTTGCTCTTTCCTCCTGTACTAACTAGGGGCTTGAGGTGGATACTTAAAGGGGGAGGGGGAAATTGCTGTTCTGAGAAACAAGGAAGGTGATTGGCTGCTCTGTAACCATGGCAGTAAGTAGCTATGACAATACAGAGATCAGGCAGTAGGCAGATGCAGTACTTATTCATAGCAAATAATCATTCTCAGACGTGGGGAGGGGGAAGGGACCGAGCAGTTTCACCTCAAGCTGTGAAGGATCAGAGCAGTGACCTTGCTCTCAGTGAGACGTGGCTTGGGAACACTTTAACATGGTGGTCCAGCCAACAGGGCTGGCCTTACACACAGTGCAGTGTGGGGAGGGAGCTTGGTACAAGGGAAATATCACTGAGCTTCAGTTTGGAAGGACTAGGCTTCCATATCAGTTACAACACTTCAGTAGCTACGTGTTCCTTATCAAATTTCTCTCACACACTCACACACACACACACACACACACACACACACACCCCCTTTCCATATCCAACTCTGTAAAATGAGGGTGTTAGACTAGTTGAGAGAAGTCATTTTTAACCTCTCTGTGCCTCAGTTTCCCCATTTCAAAATGGGGGGGGGGGGTTTGGACTCAATTACCTCTAAGGTCCCCTTCCATGTCTAACTCTGTTGAGCTCTGACTGTATGCTCTCCAACATCTCTTAAGGACTAGGAGAGAAACATAAAGCACTGTGAGGCGGCTTCTTTTACCCTCCTGGGCTGATACTTTTATTCATAGAACTGATGGACTTTATACCAGGAAAATAACCTCATGATGCAAATCCATTGTTCAATAAGGAAACTTACAAGAACTTCCTTTTTCTGGCTTGCTTATCTGGCCCCAAAGACCTGAAAGGTGTTTACAAGTGGTTAAAGGCAACTCTTAGGACTAAGTTACCGAAGAGTTGCTGATAGCTATATTGTAGACAGTGTTCCTTCCCTCATCAGGCTCAACCTGCACCAATGAAATTATAGATCTGGTTCAAAATTGGGATGTAACGGAAGTGAATAAGCATTTATTAAGTGCCTACTATGTTCCGGGTGCTATGCTAAGTGCTTTTTACAGATATTATCTGTATCACACAACAACCATGGGAGATAGGTGCTATTATTACCCCCATTTTACAGAGAAAGAAAATGAGTCAAACAGAGGTTAAATGACGTGTCCGGGGTCATGCAGCTATTAAATGTTTAAAGGCTGGATTTGAACTCAGTTCTTTCTGATTCCAAGCCCAGCCCACTGTGCCACTAGCTACCTCAACAATTCAAAAAGCACCCCCCTCAAGGGAATGGTCAATTACAGAAATTCCCCAGTTCTCTCTGGCTCTCTTTGAAATCGAGGTGAGCCTTTAACCATGCTAATACTCCAAGCCACCTATCATGAACAAGCATGTATTAAGCAGCAGTGTTCATGAAGTACTTACTATGTATCAGGCACTGTGCTAGATACTGGAAATACAAATGCGAAAATAAAACATGCTGCCCTGAAGACGTTTATGTTTTGTGGACAATGAGGGGGTGGGGAATAGATAAATGCCCTCACTCTTCTGGTGATCATAAATCACAAGTTTGATAGAGGACTGACTATCTTCATTTCCAGACTTAGAACACACTTTTATCATAGACTCAGGTGTGCATAAAATATAGGCCAGCTGTTCTTGGAGTTGCACGAACACTTCCTAATATATATGCCACTGGTTCTTAACTTCAGGTCTATGAACTTATTTAAAAAAATATTTTTCTAACTGTGCCTTAATATAATTGGTTTCCTTTATGAGCCTGTTATTTTACTTGATTCATTTAAAAACATCCTGAGAAGGGGTCCATAGGTTTCCCAGTCTCCCGAAGAAGTCCATGACTCGGAAAAAGATTAAGAATTCCTGTTTTATGCACACATCTATTATAGTTTATGTTTACATAAAGATTTAAAGGTTTGCAAAGTCCTTTCCTCTCTGAAAGGCAAGTAGTGCAAATATTATTATCTTCATTTTATGCCTGAAGAAACTGAGGCCCAGAAAGGTGAAGGGGCTTACCTGATCCTGTAGCTCTTGAGTGTTTGAACAAGGATTTCCTGATTGCAAATCCTGAGTTCTTTCCACCAAATCACACCATTATCTCCTATGGTCACTTTTTGTCACTGCAGAAAAATCAATCTTTTCTTTTGAAATTGTGGATTGAGGCAGGCTGATAAATTCCTTCTCCCAAGTGCTAACACTGTATGAGAGACGAATGACTAATAAGAGGTCTTTTAAATACTCTCTATTCATTTACTACCAGCTCATGGAGATTATAGGTTGTGTCCATGAGATGTAGCTTAGAAAAGCAAAGAACCTATCTTGCTTGTGTGATAGTACTAATCATGCAGATGCATTTCTCCATAAGCTTGTTGTTGTACAGCAAAATTCAGTGTACATTCACTACTCATTGACTTACTACACCCTGTTTTGCTTCCTTGGTTTCAATTCTCATCTCTATGCAGATGACTCCTTGATCTTTATATCTAGTCACATTCTCTCTCCTGAGCTCCCGACCCCCCATAACCAACTGCTTGTTTTACTGCTCCAACCAGATATCACATATAATAGAACCAATTTTCTTCAACTTGTCCCTCCTCCAAAGCAACTCAATAATATTTAAGTGCCTATTGCCAGGTGCTGAGCTAAGTTTGTCAATCAATAAATATTTATTAAGCACCTATTATGTGCTGGGCACTGTACTATGTCAGTCAGCCAATCAATAAACATTTATTAAATACCTATTAGGTGTGAGGCACTTTGCTAAACACTGGAAATACAAATAGTAAGAAGAAAATACAGTATCTGCCCTCAAGGAGTTTATAATCTAATAAAGGAAGAAAATGCACACACATACACAAAAGTTAAAAAGAGGAGGAGGAGGGAGAGTGAATGTACCTGAGCTTAGGAGACATGGTGAAGTTCAGTCTAAGGAGTGCTGGTGGGAAACGAAGAGCTGGCTGGCCTGTGAGCCCTTTTTCAATGGAGACTTTGGGGGGTGTACTTTGCTCCTTCCTCCAGCCATCCAGTCAGAGGAGAGGGTACTGAGGGTACTGAAGAAGGGGTGTACCAAAGCTGATACAGTCCCTTAGGATGAGGAGCTTCTTGGCCTGGGAACATGATGGTGGTGGAATGGTGGAATACTGTCTGAGCAGGGCAGCTGGTAAAAAGTGGAGAGAGAAAATCCAAAAAAAAAAAAAAAAAAACAACCAAAAACCTTCAAGAAATTCAGAATCTAGTGGCAGAGACAACATTTAAACAAATATATGTGTATTTATGTGTGACTGGGTACATACACACATATATGCAATAGGTGTATATGTGTATATATATATGTATATAATTTGAGAGAATCTTAGTGAAAAGGCACTAGCATTAAAGGATATCAGAAAAGACATTTCTGAGGAGGGGTACCATCATTCTTACTCATTCTTACTCAATCAAGATGTCTCTTACCCAGAGACATCTTTGATTCTTCCCTCTCTTTCAACGCCAATCAGTTGTGAAGTTTACTTGATTCTACCTTCACAATACAGTATCTTATTTGGGCCCTTATCACTTTTTTGCCTAGATTATTGCAAGTCTTCTAATTAGACTTCAGACTTTCAGTTTCTCCCTAAGAATCAAATCTTCTTCACAGTTGCCAAAATAATCTTTAAGTCCCACAATTCAAGCCTGATCATTCTCAAGAAAACCTTCTCTGTTGCCTCCAGGATAAAATAGAAACTCATCAGCTGGGTATTTAATGCCCTTTACAATCTATCTTCAGCCTATCTTTCAGACTTATTTCTCATTATTCCCTTTTATGTATTCTATATTCCAGCCAGATTGATGTTTTTGTCATCCTCCAAACTCAGTATTCCATCTCTGTCTTTATTCATGCTGTTTCTTCTTACTTGGAATGCACTCTCTCCTCATCTCTGCCTCTGGCCCCCGAGCTTCCTTTAAGATTCACCTTCTGTCCCACGACCTTTAGGAAGCATTTCTTGATCCCCTTTATTGTTAGGACTCTTTTTCTCCTGAAAAATTTGTGCAACTGTTTTACACTTTCTTTATTTTGTGTGTGTGTTTTTTTTCTTCTGGTCTTTGTCTTCTTTCACAACATGACTAACATGGAACTATGTGTTGCATGATTGCACATGTATAACCTATATCCAACTGCTTGCCTTCTCAAGAAAGGAGACAGGAAGGGAGGGAGGGACAGAGGGAGAAAATTTGGATCTCAAAGTTTTAAAAACAGAATGTTAAAAATTATCTTTACATGTAATTGGGAAAATTAAATATTATTGAAAAAATTTTAAATCAAATACTCATGCATATGTTTACATGTTGTATCCTTCCAGTAGACAATAATCTCTCTTTTAAACATTTTGTCTTAGCATCCCTAACAGCTAGCATTGTGCCTTGTAGTAGTGATAACGCTTGTTTATTAGATTGTCCCTGCTTTGGTAAAGGTACCTTTAGTGTGGTGGAAAGATATGCCAATCTGATGCAACTGTATTTTGAGAATCTAAAGATGCTCAGAAGTAATAGCCAATAATGCTGAAAGCAATAGGCCTTTATCTGGCACATTTTAAGAGAAACCCATGGGCATGTGGGTAGAGAAAGAGATATATATGTATGTGTGTGTGTGCATATATATATATGTGCATATGTATGTGCATATACGTATATATGTGTGTATGTATGTATGTATGTATATATATATATATATATATATATATATATATATATATATACACACACACACATATCTCAATATCAGAGTTACCAGAAAGATAAGGACACACCCAGACCTCTGGAGGGGCAGGATACATCCACAACTTAGCCAGGAGTGGAGAATCCAAGCTTTTGGTGCATTCATCTTCAGTTCATGGCAGGAGAAAGGAGGAGTTCAATGACTCAAACAGAGGCACTGCTTCTGGTACAGTGCCCAGGTTATGCCAGGTTTTCACCCCTCCTCTCACTTTAATGTAAACATACTTGGGCTTCATCTCACACAATAGGGTCATTCAGCAATGCAAAAAAGAGCCAGGAGTTTTACAAATAGGGATGGGTTTGCTAGCAGGCATGTCTGTTTGTTTTCCCACTTCTGATGTCACAGGCGGGTAGGTGCCAATTAGCTAGGAAGCTACAAGTTTCCAACAAGATTCCAGATATGGGACCCAGGAGGAGAAGGGGGATGGGAGAAGGTTGGTTCCAGAGAAGGGGCATTATTAGGCAGGAACAGGGAGGATATCTTGAACAGAGAGAGTCTGTCACAATAAGGGTCAGGTTTTTCTGGACTCATCCACAAGATGTGCTAGTCAGATTTAAGATACCAAGGAACAGAAAGTCTCCACCATCTTGAACTAACAACAGACTTCAACGGATGATGTACAAAGCTAGTGAACATACCCACTCATACAGGGAACTAAAAGATGTGAGCAACAACTGTAACAATGTAAACAGAAAGAGTTGTTGTTTGTTTTAAATGAAGTCAACAACTGTGTAATTGTAACGACCAAGCTGGGCTCTGGAGAAGAGTTTAGAAAATGCGCCTCCCTCCCTTCTATGCAGAGGTAGGGAATTATTGTATATTCCTCCCAAAAAGTGGGGAGGGGAAGGGAAAGGGGAAGAGAAGGGAGAAGGGAAGGGAAGGAAAAGATCATAGAGATTGGGTGAGATATATCATGATCAAAGTATGGTAAATGTTCTGATTTTCAAAAAGAAGAAAGAGAATGGAGATAGACTTATCTGAGTCTGAGATACTCTGAGTCACCACCTCCACACCTATATCTCACTAGCACCTACTGATATGTGTATTTTTATTAGTCAGTCAAAGAACACATTAGTTCAAACAAAACCTTGAATAAAACAGCATAGCAAATAAAGTGACCAGATTTCCCTGATGTGCCCATAGAGTACACTCTCCCACAGGTTACCAACTACCAGTGAAGGGAAGGCACAAAGAGAATATGTCTAATCAGAGAATATGCACAGAAAACACACATAAAAAACATGTGTGATGAAAGACCATGTATGGAAAGGCCTACTCTTGAAACCCATGTGACCAAGATACCCTCTTGGCCAGGGCTTCTGAAGTCCTCTGGTGCTGTTGTCACATTGCTCTTCTGTTGAGTGTATTGTCTGGGCCTCAGTGGGCTGGCACTGCTCACCGAGCTACGTGGTCACCAGATTTCTCTCCTTGAAGCCACTTGTGGGCCATTTCCCTCCTTCCTGCTAGTGTGTAGTAACCATAAATCCTCATCTACCCTCCGCCACAAGGGTATACTGACCGCTCTTTGGTCCTAGCGAGAGGCTGTGAGTCATCTTACTCTAAGACAAAGCCAAGAAGAGTACCCTGAGGCCAAAGTTCAATCTTTTCCTTTAACGCCTCCCATCTGTGGTACTTCCCTCGTACTTGACTTGGGGTGGAAGTTTCCCAAACCTCCTCTGGCTTGCCAACAAATTGAAGCCAGAAAAGAAGCTAAGTGAAGCAGGCAAGGTCAATGTCCTTCGAATTCCAGGTCACTTTTCCTATTTTAATTATGTATATCTGTCAGCTACAAAAATCTACTCACCTTGGTACTGTTTTTTTGTCAGTAGGGGAAAAAAAAACACCTTTTGGTCTCCCTACATATGATTAAATAGATGAATAGTGAACATCTAAGAAGAAAAGCAACCATATAGAGCCAGGAACAGTCACGACAGACTAACTTCATTTCGTTCTCTTATAGTCACTAGGTTGGCAGAACAGGGAAGTGCTATAGATATAACCCACGCAGATTTTAGCAAAGCTTTTTTTTTTTTTTTGCTTTTTGGTGAGGCAATTGGGGTTAAGTGACTTGCCCAAGGTCACACAGCTAGTTAAGTGTGAAGTGTCTGAGGTCGGATTTGAACTCAGGTCCTTCTGACTCCAAGGCCCCACCTAGCTGCCCCTAGCAAAGCATTTGACAAAGTCTCTTATGCTATTATTGGAGAAAATATGGAGAGACAGGACTAGATGATAGTGAAGTTATTTGAATTTTGAATTAGTTAATTGGTTAAACCCAAGAAAGAATTATTAATGATTCAGTGTCAGTTTAGGAATAGCTTCCTAGTAGATTAGGAATACATAGTTGGCTTTGTGTTGTTTAACCATAGTACAGTGACTGGACCATCAGACTTGGAGCCATGTAACCCTGAACAATTAACAACTTCTCTAGTCTCTGTTTCCTCTTCTGTAAAACTAAGGGGTTGGACTCAGTGATCTCTAATGTCCCTTCTATTTCTAAATCCATGATCCTGTTTTTATCTGCGCTTGGATAAGATAGATGGCATGTTTTTTTAATAAGTAGTTGTCACAAAGTTTGAAAGGATAGCTAGTATATTGGTTAATTGTCAGCTTGGTAGTGCAGTAGATAGAGTGCTAGGACTGAAGTTAGGAAGGCCAGAGATCAAATCTACCTTCGGATACTTACTAGCTGCGTGACCCTGGGTAAACCACTTAACCTGTGTTTGCCTGAGTTTCCTCCACTGTAAGTGAGGATAATAACAGCACCTACCCTGAAGGGTTGTTGTGAGAATTAAATGAGATAATATTTGTAAAGTGCTAAGTACAGTGCCTGGCATATCAATGCTTGTTCCCTTCCCTTTCCTTCCCCTGTCAGGACCCATAAAGATTTGAAAAGTTAAAACACTGGGTCAAATCATATAGTGAAATGTAATAGGCTTAAGTGTGAAGTCTCACAATTGAATGAGTTCCATGAGCATGTACAAAATGGGAAAGGCATAGATAAATGGCAGTTTGTCTGAAAAAATACCGGGAGGGTTTTAGTAGATCAGAAGCTTAATCTGAACTAAAGTGTTATATGGCAGCCAAGAAGCTAATGCAGTATTAGGCCATATTAAGAGTCAGTGTCCAGGACATGGTAGGTGATAGTCTCTTTCTACTCTGGCCTGGATAGACCATATCTGGAGTACTGCATTTAGTTCTGGATGCCATGTTTTAGGAAGGACATTGATAATCTGGAGGCATCACAGGAGGATAGTCAGGATAGTGAAGGCCCTCATGATCATGCCATATTAGGTTGAACTGAAGAAAGTGGGGATGTTTAGCCTGAAGAAAAGAAGGCTTAGGAAGGACATGATAACTGTCTTTAAATGTTTGAATGGGATGGCATGTGGGAGAGGGATTATATTTGACTTTTTTTTGGCCATAAAGTTAGGAGTAAAGGCCAGAGGCAACAAATTTTGGCTCAGTGGAATGGAAAGCATTCTGTCCAAAGTTGGAAGGAAGTGGGTTCTTCTTCATTGGAGATTGAACAGAGGCTGGATGACCACTCACCAAGTGTGCTGAAGAGAGGATGCTTGTTCAGGTCATGGGTTAGACTTGATGGTCTCTGAGAACTTTCTGAATGTGAATATTCTGCAATTTTGTTATTGATGAGTTACTGTGGTTTAAAAAAAAACCATTATCCGATAATCAACTTTCTGGCTATAAGTGTCTCCACCCTAGAATCAGGCCTCAGATTGCAGACTTTCTAGATTTCATTAATCCCAAATCTGTTTCTGTCTACCTTCTAGCTATTGGTTCTAATTTTACACTCTAGAGCAGGGATGGGGAACCTACGGCCTTAAGGCCATGTGATGTTCCCCATCCCTGCTCTAGAACTTTTCCTACCCCTGGAGAACTTCAAGTGGAAATTGGTCAACCACTTGTCTAAGACATTGTAAAGAGGGTACCAGCTTAGCTATGGGTTAGATGAGATGGGCTCTTAAAATGAAATCTCATTGTGAATAGGAATTGCTACATTCTTTGTACTTGTATCCCTGCAGCAGGCTTTTGTGTGCTTAACAAAGTTTTGATAATTAATTGATAGGTATCTTTGTCACTAGGCCTCAGGTGCTTGTTTAGCCTGGAAGCTTCCAGAATGATGCCTGTGGGGTCTATGCTGGAAGCAAGACTAGTGGTTTGGAATGCTTTGTCATTCTCAAAGCTTTTGGCTCTAACCTGTCCATGATGGTAGTTGGTGTTGGTGGTGGTAAAGAAAGGGGGTGCCTTCTCCACTGTAGCATTCTTGTATTGCTGTAAGTTTACAAAACACTTCAAATATGTTTTATCCTCACAATTCTGGGAGCAGTGGTATGCTAGTAAGTATTTAACACTTGGTTCTTTGGTGTTAAAGTGGGGGAAAATATACGTAAGATGTACTTTTAAGTTTAATCTGTATTAATATATATTTTAATTGTATCTGTATTATAAATATGTAATTAAATCTGCATTATCAACATTTCCTCTACCATTTTCTTAGTCTAGAGCCAGGGGTGGGAAACCCGCGGCCTCAAGGCCACATGTAGCCCTCTAGGTCCTCAAGTGCAGCCCTTTGACTGAATCTACAGGTTCCCCACCTTTGGTAGACAATCAACAAAACAGTAAGTAAAGCCCCTTTGTCAAGTTTCAAGGAGTAGATGCTCACTGAAAATTTAACAACTGACTGGCCAGCACACCCTGGCCTATGAGGTAGGTTCTATTATTATCCCCATTTTATGGATGAGGAAACAGGCCCAATGAGGTTAAGTGATTTGCCTAGGGTCACATAGCTAAGTGTCTCAGGCAGACTCCAAGTCTGTTGTTCTATGCCCTCTACCCACCTATCTTCCTATTCAGTAAATTCCAGTGATCCCCTGTAACCTCCAGGATCAAATATGAAATCCTTTGGCTTTTCAAGCCCTCAATAATCTGGTTCCTTCCTACCTTTCTAGTTTTCTTAAACCTTACACCCCCACTGTGGGGTCCACTGACACTGGCCTGCTTGCTATTCTTTGAACAGGACAGTCCATCTCCTGACTCCAGGCATTTTCATTCACTATCCCCCATCCAGAATTTTCTCCCTCATTTCCATCTCCTGGCTACCCTAGCTTCCTTCAAGTTCCAATTAAAATCCTACCTTCTGCAAGAAGCCTTTCCCAATCCTACTTAAAGCTCATGCTTTCCTTTTGCAATAATCTCCAATTTATCCTGTATATATCTTATTTGTACATAGTTGTTTGTTTGTATATTCTTTTCCCCCATTGGATTGTGAGGTCTCTGAGAACAGGGGATGTTTTTTGCCTTTCTTTGTATCCCCAGTGCTTAGCCCAGATGCTGGCATTGTGACTGTTAGATTCTGAATGCCAGGCTACTCTGTCCACCAGGATCTGAGAGGAGGTAGTGGTCAGAGAGCTTCATTCATCTTTACCAAAAGTCAGACATCTAGGAAACACATGAAGGGGATTTGAACACAAGTCTTCTGATGTTCTGAGCAGTCCACATTTCCACAACACCATGCTATTTTTGGAACCAAGTTATTTGAGTACCCCAGAGGCTCCCTTGGCAGCCCAATAGCAATCAGATTAGTCTGGATTCAAATCCTGATTCTATCTATCACTCACTACCTGGGTACAATATCTTGGCCAAGTCATGTAACCTATGTAGGTCTCAGTTTTCTCACCTGCAAAAATGAAGAAGTTGAACCTCCAAAGCCCTTTCCATATCTAAATCTATGCTTCTATATCCTCTTGTAGACAACATAGTTCCATAGCACTTTATAGTTTACCAAATTCTTCCCTCATAAGGTAAGGGTAGATAGTGCAAGTGTTATTATCATCTGAGAAATTAAGTGATTTGCCGAAAGTTACATAACTGCCACAATAATGGAACCTGAACTTGCCCTGAGGTGTTTTGATTTCAAGACAAGAATTATTTCCACTAAACTGTTGTGTCTCTCCTAATGGTCCACTTTCTTTCCTATCCGGTCCCTCTTTCCTGCTTCTACTGCTACCACTCTGGTTCATTTCCCATTATCCACTCCCCTGTCCTATCCCAAGTCTTTTCATCAGTCTCCCTGCCTCTGTTGGGTCTAAATATCATACCCTTATTTCATATTTAGGAGGCACAGATAAGTAAAGCAACCTGCCTGCTTTCACACAGCTAGTACATTTCACATAGCCCCTCACTTTTAGACTGGTGCTCTTTCTGCCACACCTTTTCTTCACAAGATAACAGGCTTTCACACAAGGCACACCTGGTGAACACATGGGCTTTGTCCACCAAGTCAAAAGACAGGGCATGAGAGGCTCCCTCCTCTCCTGCCTTTGAGCTGGGATGTTATATGAGGTGCAAATAGAACACTTTCATTTCACTGAGGAGACTCCCAGCAGCTGAAACTGGAGACAGTACTTAATGATAATAGATACCATTTATATAGTGCTTTGAGGTTTTGCAAAGAACTGTACAAATATCTCATTTGATCCTCACAACAACCCTGGGAGGTAGGTGCTATTATTATTCTCATTTTGTAGATGAGAAAACTGAGGCAGATAGCCATTAAGTGACTTGCCCAGGGTCACACGGCTAGTGTCTATGGTAGGATTTGAAGGCAGAGCCAAGATGGTAGAGAAAAGGCAGGGAGTTGCCTTACCTCTCCCCAATATTCCTCAAAACAACTTTAAATCATGCCTCAAAACAAATTCTGGAGAAATAGAATCCACAAAAGGACAGGGTGACACTATTTTCTAGCCCAAGATAACTTAGAAGCACAGCAAGAAAGGTGCTTACGTAAAAGGAGAGTGCAGCCCAGAGTAGGCAGTGTTGGTGTTGGGGGCAAAGCCAGCAGGAAGCCCCTAGCTCCAGCATAGATCAGCACTGGAAGCCCTTCAGCTCAGCAGGCCAGCAGCACAGGGGCCCCGTCATAGGGCCTCTAGCCCCAGCAAAGCAAGCTAGTGGTCAGGCCTGGCAGGCCCAGAGGCCCTGGTGTAGCAGGCTAGACTTGACCAGGTGACCCCAACACAGCAGGCAAGCCGCCAGCCCTGGATGCCCCAGCATATCAAACCAGTGACCAGGCCCCTGGCCCCATAGCACAAAAAGTTTAGGAAAGTGTCCTCTATACCCCAGGAGCAGAGCTCAATTTTAAAACAGGCTGGAAAATGAGCAAAGAAACAAAAAAAGCCCTGACCATAGAAAGCTGTTATACCTACTGGGAAGAGCAAAACCCAAAGTCAGAAGGGGACAACAATGTCCAAAACACCTACATGAGAAATATGAATTGGTCTCAGGCCAAAAATCCACCTGGAAGAGCTCAAAAAGGACTTTAAAAATTAAGTAAGAGACATAAAAGAATAATCAAGAAAAGAAATGAGAGCTATGCAAGAGAATTATGAAAAAAAGAGTAAACACCTTGGTAAAGGAAGCACAAAAAATGGAAAAAAGATGTACAAAAATTCATTGAAGAAAACAACTCCTAAAAAATCAGTATTGGCCAAATGGAAAAGGAGGTACAAAATCTAAGGTAGGATATGAACTCTGGTCTTCCAGATTCCAAGTCAGGCCTTCTATCCACAGTTCTACCTAGCTGCATCATTTCATCAGACTTCTGCTGCCTTTTTCTTCCAAGTGAGCTTTCTCAAAACTCACCTTTTTCTCTTTTGTGGTATCAAACTAATTCTCTGGTGTCCAAGTAGAAGAGAGCAGACTTGATTTCCAGACCTCTGAAAATTCAACCAGATAGGCTTATGCTAGCCTCAGAGATGATATGGTCTCTGTGACCAGACACCAAATATGGCTACTATAAATGGCACCTCTGAAAGTTATTAGGATTCTAATGGCCCTGCCCCAACTCCAATCTCTTCTCTCCTCTGTTCCAACACAGTGAGTGAAACCTAGAGCTGGGTCTATCTAATATGTTCTCTAGTTTGTGGTAGAAGCAGTGACTTGTTAAGATTAATGGAACCAGTGCTATTCAGATAGCTAGAAACCAGAAGGGAACATTATCAACCAAGTACACTGAAAAAGGGCTAAATACAAAATTAACTTTGCTTATCAGAGAGCTGCCTTTCCAATATACAGTTGACTTTAAATTAGCCACCCAGGGAAGATTAGCTCAATAAAATGGATTTCTCAAGCTAGAGGATTCAGATCTATCATCTGCTCAGTCTGAGGCCTTGGGAGCCAGGACACAGTATCTGCATACTTAACAAATGGCTGGGCTTTCTCCCTCTCCTGTAATGATAGCCTCATTACCTCAGAGAACAAATGTGATATGAACAGACAGTCTATCCAGCTGGGGACCATTAGCAATTTTCCCATGACACAATAATATTAGCTCACATTACTATTGCTCTTTAGGCTTTACAAAGTACTTTTTTTCACAACCACCCTGTGAGGTGGGAAGGGTAGAGTAAGAATTAATATCCCCATTTTATAGTGGGGGAAACTGAGTTCAGAGAGGTTAAGTGATTGGCCCATGCTCACATAGCATATAAAAGCCTGGTACCTCAATCGGGAAGGCAGATAGTTGAACTATGGGAGCAGGAAAACAGAAGTTACTGTCCATAATCCTAGTGAGGACATCAGCTCTTTCCTTCCCTTTGAGGCACGCGGTAGCTTATAAAATCAGAAATAGTTCAGGCTTCTGGGCCAGGGTTCCCTAAACAGGTCTTTATACTGACATCATATGGCATAATTTTTTTTTTTTTACAGGAAGGAGAGTCAGGGAGTCTGGTTACCTGGATAACTTTCCCTTTGTGTTTATGTTTCTATGTTGTGTCCACCAGAGGAAAGTCTTGCTCACTTGTCTGTGATGTCAGTTGCTTAAGGTCTTAAGCACAAGGAAGTGGTGATCTCATCCTGCTAGCATGGATTCAGGAAGAACCAACTATTGTATGCTCCCACAGACTCAACTGTGCCTCAGAAATAGGCCTATAATAAATGCTTGTTCAGTTGGGCTGAAATGAATTGATTTGATTCTTTGGAAAGTATTACTCTGCTGTTATATCAAGAAAATGCTATAGGCATAAAAATTTTTGCTAGAGATTTAGCAAATTATTTGGCAAAATCTCTCATATCATTATGGTTAAGATAAAGAGAAGTACACTGGATGATGATATAGTTAGGTGGATTCAGGACTGCTAAATTACTGGACTCAATGAGTGGTGATTAATGGAATACTAGAGTAAAGTCTGTCCTGTTCAATATTGGTATTAATAACTTGGATGAAGGCACAAATGGCATCCTTATCAGATGACACAAATATGGCAGAGGGGTAATTAACACACTGAGTGATAAAACCAGGATCTGAAAAGATCTCTACCATCTAGAATGATGAACTGAATCTAATAAGATGCAAGTTAATAGGAATAAACATGAGTTTATACACAGGTTCAGAAGAATAAGTTACAAAAATAAGTGAGTTATATAGTTACATATATAAATGAGTTACATAGTTACTAAATAAGTGAGTCATGGTATTCTTCTGAAAGAGATTTAGGGTCTTAGTGGACTACAAGCACAGTGAATGAATAATAAGGATGATATGGCAGTCAAAAAACAAATGTGATCTTGGGCAGCATTAAGAGAAGTGTGATGTTCAAACAGAAGACTCTAGTCCCTCTGCACTCTCTAAGACAACATTTAGAATATTGTGTTCAGTTTTGGATGGTGAAGTTTAGGGAGGACAGTGACAAGCTGGATTCTGTTCAAAGGAAGTCATGGTGATGAGAGAACTACTGATCACATTTTTGAGAATCAGTTGAAGGAACTAGGAATATTTAGACTTGGTGAGGGAGAGAATTATTACTATCTTTAAGTATCTGAAGGTAACTATATCAAAGAGGAGTTAGATTTATTTTGTTTAGTTCCATAGGGAAGAATTAGTGCCAATAGATAGATATTTGAAGGGAGGTAGATTTTGTCTTGATATAAGGAAAAACTTCCTAATAATCAGATTTGCCAAAAAAAAGTGGTATATACTATCTCTGAAGGTGGTGAGTATCCAGTGGAGGTCTTTGAGAAAAGGCAATATGATCACTTGTTGGGGATCATACAATCATAAATTTAGAATTAGAAGAGACCTCAGAGGTCAACTAGTTCAATTGCCTCATTTTACTGATGAGAAAACTAAGGCCCAGAGTGAATTACCCAAGGTCTTACAAGTAGGAAATGGCAGAGATGGGATTTAAACCTATTTCTTTTGACCCAGTATATTTTCCATTGGGATGACAGGAAGTGTGTAGTCAAAGATAATTTCAAACTTACGTGACTTAGAGACTGATGATATTATTTACCAGGAAATCAGTTTGCCAGAAAGCAGTTTTGTGGAAGATTATAATAATGTAAAGGGGAGTTCCAAGTGAGACTTCAGAAAAAGCTAAAGGTCTGCAGAGGCTGAAAGATAGAGATATTGAAAAGTAAAGAGGAATTACTGTCCTTTCTATCTGTTTGAGTAAATACCTTTGCTAAAGATCTAACTAAGTCTACTGGCTGATTGTTATAGGGAAGTGCACTGGTAGGGGCTTGTGAGATAATGTTTAGAAGTGTAGTCACCCACAAGGTTACCTTATAGGGCCCTAGGAGTAGTAAAAACTATTCCTCTGAAGACCCAATCATCCAATGGTGGTATGAGGTTAAGCAAGTGAGTCCTGAATGACAAAAATAATTCACATTCCTTTAATACACATATTATTATGGCAATTTGATAAATGGAGAAAACAAGGCTCGGAGTCATTAAGTGACTTACCCAGAGTTATAGGATCATAGCCTTAGAACTAGAAGAGATCCAGGAAGTAGTTTGGCCCATCTCCTTCATTTTACAGATATGGAAGTGATTTGTCCAAAGTTACACTGGCAATAAGTAGCAGAACCAGGATTTGAACCCAAGTCCTCTGAATTCATAGGTAGGACTTTTTCCACTGCACCATGTTGCCTCTCATATGGATCAAATGGCAATTGAGAGTTATTATTCAAACTCTGGTCTCCTGACTCCTCTTCCTCCAAATTCAATTTAGACATGCCGAGTTTGAAGGTGAAGACAACTACAAGACGGATGCTGTGGAGAGAATTCTTGCTTGAGCAGGGGCTGGACTGGTTGCCTTTGGAGGTCTATTCTAACTCTCAGACTCAATGATTCTGTGAAACACCAGTAGGGTACGGGGAGCCCAAAGGCAGTAACTAGGCTGAATGCAAGTGGATAAAGAAAGGGAGGACTATGCAAACCGACAGCTATAACTTCCCTGGCTTTGGTCCTGTTGCTAGCGCCTTCCCTGAAAAAATTAACCTTGCATTTATTTTGTATATAGCTATATATATACATGTTATCTCCCTCGATAGAATATAAGCTCCTTGAGGGAGGGACTATTTCACTTTTGTCTTTGAATCCTCAGGGTTTGGCACACAGTTGGTGCTTAATAAGAGCTTGTTGAATGATCAGTTGATTGATAGATACTCTAAACTTAGGAGATTGGGATTCAAATCCAAATTCTGACACAAGCATACCTCAAAGATATTGCAGATTCGGTTCCAGACAACTGCAGTAAAGCAAATATTGCAATAAAGTGAATCACAAGAATTTTTGTTGCCCAGTACATATAAAAGTTATGTTTACACTATACTGTAGTCTAGTAAGTGTGCAATAGTATTATGTCTTGACTTTAACATAGTGATGTCATTTTGGTCTTCTTTGGGAATGACAACAACCAACCAACCAGTATCTTGTCTTTAAAAAAAAAGTACATACCTGGGGCAGCTAGGTGGCACAGTGGATAGCATACCAGCCCTGAAGTCAGGAGGACCTGAGTTCAAATCCAGCCTCTTGACCAAACACTTGACGCTTACTAGCTGTGTGACCCTGGGCAAGTCACTTTACCCCAACTGCCTAAAAATTTTTTTTAAAAAAGTACATACCTTAATTTTAAAAAATACTAGCTAAAGAATGCTAATCATCACCTGACCCCTCATTGAGTCAGAATCTTTTTGCCAGTGGAGGGTCTTGCCTAGATGTCGATGGCTGCTGCCAGATTGGGGTTCTAAGTTGCTTAAGGCTGGAGTGACTATGGCTATTTCTTAAAATAAGGCAACAATGAAGTTTGCCCCATCAATTAATAGACTCTTCCTTTCACTTGAACACTTAGAGGACATTGTAGGGTTATTAACTGGCTTAATTTCAATATCGTTGTGTCTCAGGGAATATAGAAGACCAAGGAGAGGGAGAGAGACTGGGAAACAGCCTCGGAGGGAAGCAATCAGAACACACACATTTAACAATTAAGTTTGCCATCTTATATAGGTGCAGATTCACTCCAAAACAATTACAATAGTAACAGCAAAGATCACTTATCACAGATCATCATAATAGATATAATAATAATGAAAAGGTGAGAATTATTATGAAAATTACCAAAATGTGACACAGAGACCTGATGTGAGCACATGCTGTTGGGAAAAATGGCACCCATAGACTTGTTCAACACAGGGTTGCCACAAACCTTCAATTTGTTTTAAAAAACAAAACAGAACAAAAAAACACCACAATATCTGCAAAGCACAATAAAGTGAAGTGCAATAAAACAAGGTATGCCTGGATTACTTACATGACCCTAGACAAGCCACTTCATCTCTCTCAATCTGGTTTACCTACCTGTAAAATGGGAATTCTAATATTCTCACAACCTACCTCTTGAGGGTTGTTTGGAGTAAAATGTTCTGTAAACTTTTAAGCATTATGTAATAGTAAATGATGACATTGATCATAAAAAGCAAAAGGCCTTTCATGAGAAGCTATGGACAGTCATCAAAGGCTGTTATTTCTATTTTTGTTTCTCATAAAATTCATAGAATTTAGAGCTAGAAGGAAAATTAAAAATTAGCTAATCCAACTACCTCATTTAATAGGGGGAGGAAACAGGCTCATAGTTGGGAAGTAACTTTCTCAAGGTCACAGAGATAGTAAATAGCAGAATTGAAACTGAACAATCCTGGCTAGAAACCAGAGATGCTCAAAGTAATATATTCTCACTGATGATTTTATTTTATTAGTATTCTTCCAAACAATCTTCACAGATTTTAACAAACTGCCACAATTTCTGGGATAGTGTTTGATAATAACACAGAGAAACACTGTCCATTTGCCATGGACAGGAACTGAAGTCCAGGAGTGCCTCTGTCTGAAATCATCTTGAAGATTATTTTCCCAGCCCCAACACTCTGGCCAAGAACTTACTATTGACAGAAGGATGATGTTGGCTAGACTAAAAGAGGTCAGGGTGTTTCTTGAGAGCATGAAATCATGCTTTTCTCTGGTCTTGGTGATCTTTTTTTTCACTAGGTATTACATGAGCTGGCACAGTAGCCAAAAAAGAAAGAAACCAGGAAGGGCATGGGTGACTCCCTAAATACTCATAGGGCAGCTCCTTGCCCAGCAAAGACTTGCTTGCCTCAGAAAAGAACAATAAGGGAATTGATTCTAAAGTGGTTCTCATTAACTTTGCAAATAATCCTAAACAGTAATGGAAGGAGTACAACCTCTCATCATTCTTCCTGGCACATACCCATTTCTTTCCTGGTAGGAAATGAAGAAGAGAAGAGAACAAGTATTATTAAAAACCTACTATGTGACAGGCACTGTGCTAAGTGTTTTATATATGTGTGTATATGTGTGTATGTATGTATATCATATTATTTGATTCTCACTCTGTGAGGTAGGTGCTATTATTATTCCCATTTTAAAACTGAGGAAACTGAGGTAGACAGTGGGCAAGCTGTGTGGATTTGTCCAGGGTCACACAATAAGTACTGAGGCTAGGTTTGGCATCAGATCTTCCTGACTCCACTCTGAGAGCTCTTATTTACTTTACCCTCTCGCTTGGGGAAAGGAATTGGGGAGAGAACCTTTTTATGGAGGGAAGATTCTCAAAATAGGAACAACTCTCAGAAATGGGAAAGAAGGAAGTACAAAAAGACCCTTCTCTTTTCCCCTGGTGGTTTTTTCTTGAATAGTTTTTCCTATGACTGAGTCTGGCTGGAGTAAGTGATGACTTGGAAATCATAGACTGTTAGAGATAGCTGGTGGTGCAGTAGGATAGAGCACTGGGTTTGGAATCAGGAGGATCTAAGTTCAAATGCAGCCTCAGATACTTACTAGCTGTGTGGCCCTGGGTAATATGTTTGCCTCAGTTTCCTCAACTGTAAAATTTGGATCATAATAGCACCTACCTCACAAGCTTGTTGTGAGGATCAAATGAGATTTTTCTTTTAAAAGCTCCTAGCACAGTGACTGGTATATAATAGGAACTAAATAAATGCTTATTTCTTCCCTTCCGACTAGAAGAGCCTTTAGAAATCATCTAACTCCAACCTACTCATTTAATATAGAAGCAAATTGTCTCCTTTGTGTACAGATGAGAACACTGAGACCCAGAAGGGATATGTAATTTGTACAAAAATAAGGTTAATTCGAGGCAGACTATGAGAAATGCATTTGACATAACCTGCTAAAGAATATCAGTAGCCTCCCTGGCTCACTGCTAAACAAAGAAGCCAAAGAAAGCTCAAGAACCCGTTTCATCCTAGGAGAGTAAGATTGGCAATGATGGCCCCAAGCTGCTTTCCTGCAAGTGGGGAGCTTAAATGTCAACTAGCTACCAACTTCCCAGGAGTCTTCCTTCCCTCCTACCTCCCCACTTGCATATCAGCACTAGATCCCAGGTCTAGTATCCTTGATCCCTTCCCCCAATACCTCGTCCTATTAGATCCAAAAAAGAACCCTATAAAAATCCATTGTAACTTACTGGTTTGGGAGGGGGTGCCTCATTCCCTCTGGAGCCCCTGCAGGACCAAGGCAGACTGCCTTATGTCCACTCTACCTGACTGTCCCTGTATTATGTGAGTATCTTCCTTCCCTAAAGCTTATTTGCTTCACTCTTTGTTTACTCCCAACTTGTTGCTACATTTTGTCCAGGGGTGTTTGCACCTTACAGCCTTATTAGCTCTCTTCATAGAAACATGAGCTGTCATACAGAGCTGTGACTAGAATTCAGCAGGCTCACCCATATCCCAATTTTTGGATTTAGGGAATATAGAAAGTAAGGATTTTATTGGAATTGTGTGCCCCAACAGCAGCACCTTCCTTCCCCCCTTATCCCTGATACCAGTGCTGTGACTAGGGGCCCTGGCTCCTGTGTGCCCCTCAGCTTTTTTCCTCCTGGCAACATAAGTGGATGATAAGAGAGACGGCTGCCTTTCTCTGTGTAGAATTTTGGTATTCCAAACCTCCCCGAAGCTGCCTACAGGAAGAATTCAAAGAAATAAGGGGCCACTTAGAGTTGAGAGAGCAAGGAGGGCTTCCAAGGGGAAATGAAGACTTGGGAGAATTTTAGTAGGCAGAAGTGGAGATAGGTTTGAGACATTTGCTGAAGTCCAAACAGTTTGAACAAGGGTAGGAAAAGGCAGGATAAATTCAGGAAGACAGTTTTATATGTAAGGTAACTATAAAGGAGAAGATAGACTATGGTCAGATTACGGAAGCTAAGAAGTTCAGACTTTATTTGGTAGATAATTTGGTAGGAGCCTCTGAAGCTTTGTGACTAAAGCAGGGATGCAATCAGAGTTGGGAATTAGGAAGACTAAACTTGGAGTGGTTTGAATGATGGATTGGTTGGGGGAGGGAGAAACTAGAGGCCAAAGGGGTAAAGTTAAGAGGCCTTTTCGGTTGTCTAGGTGAGGAGTAGCATGGTATAGCAGTTTAACTGTGGTCCAAGGTCCCTTCTCTACAAAGACATTGGCTTCAAACAGACCAAGTTTGATCCTGGGTAACAACTGCAAGAAAATAAGTTTCTCCTTTTGGCTCATTACTCCCACCTGGATTTACCACAGGAAAATTTCCTAAAATATTCTTGGTATAGTGTACATCTAGAGTTCCAGAAATGTACATAAAGGGGCTTCCTAGCTCCTGTAGGAGCATTCAAGATGGCATATGCAAACCAGATACAAGAAAACCTTTATTTCATCCCACAAAAAGTGCGGATGATGCAAATGATTCAGAGAAATACACAATCAGATCCAAAAAAACATACACAACTCTGAAATCGCCCACAACACCCTGAAGTAGCTCAAAGGTTCTCCCTTACCCTGGAAGGAGACTAAACTTGTGGTTGCTATTAGGTCAATTCTTTGACATTCAAGAGTGCCTCTTTCCCACTGAATCCTAAAGGGTCTTGGAGAATTGAAGTACCACACTGGAATACAGACCCACTTCCACTCCCCAAGGTAAATGCCCTTTGGAGGGCTACTAACTAAGAAATTCCCTTCCATCAGATCTGCAGGTTCTGAATAACTAACTCACTGGCTTTGCTCTCCAAATAGGAAGATTCACAAGAATTATAAAAATAATCTTCTTATTTTATTCCCCAAGGAGCCTGCTTTATCAGGAAATCCTCTTTTCTCTCTAGATTCTAGAAGATTGTAGATTCTCTTCTAGAGTCTAAAAGACCCAGTCCCTAAATTCTTGGATTTGGAGTAACTGCAGGGACATTTCCAGAAAACTTCCTTTCTCTGACTAGCAGGCTTAGTTCTTGGATCATGTCACATAGGAAATTCAAAATTCTTTCCCTGGCAAAGGAGATGAGGTTCCTAAACCAATGTCAGTGAACTACCCTCCCAGACTGAGTGAGCATACACATCTCTGCACCTGCCATTTCTTGTGTGAGAAATCTACAGGCCTCTGGTTGTAACTATCGGTTGAGTCCACTTTTAGGATCTCTCCTATCAAAACACACAAAAGCACATGCTACTCTACTATGATCTTCTGAGCAAAGAGGGGAGAGAAAACAAGAGAGAGAAGAGAAGAGAGAAAGAGTTGTTCTATTAGCTTGGTTTTATGGGCCACCAAACTGGCAGCTCCTCCAAAAAACAGTTTTTCCCCCTTGGTTCTCAGTCTGCCTCACCAGAAGCTCCTCTGTCCAAGGTGTCCTGGGCATGAGTACGCTTCCATGAGGAAATATCCCTTAGCTATCTACAAAGAAAAGTAATCTCATCAAGTTTATGGGGGAGCTCAGCAGATGGATTATCAGCTTTCCTGATCAATTCCTCTTACGATAGAAAGAGAACTGGACTAAGAATCAGTAGATATGAGTTCTAATCACAGCTTTGCCACCAACTGTTTGACCTTGAGCAAATCATTTGACTTTCATCATCTGTTATGTGAGGAGTTTGGTAATGGGAAGGTCACTAGATCTGGAATTAGATGACCTGGGTTTGAAATCAGACTCTGCCCCTTAATACTACGCCCATGACTTGGATTTCTTGGGCCTTGTTTTCTCATGCGCATCAAATGATGTGGTGGTACTAGATAACTCTCCAAGGTCCCTTCTGTATCTATTGATCTTGTGATGCCATGACCTCAAAGTTCCCTTCTCATTGTATGTCTATGACACAATGATTCTCTATGACCTCTAACGTCCCTTCTAGCTCATTACTTTTCATTCTACAAGGTAATGAGAACCAGGGGCATTGAAGTTAACTTCTTCAGGGACTGGTAGACTCCCTTAAGCCACAGCCTCCACTTTAGGAAGAGGGAAAGGTTAGCTCTAGGCCAAGAGGAAAGATTAAGAACCTTTGTTTTCAACCCAGACCAAAGGTGGCAACGTTTGCAGCTGGTGCCTTCTTGGAGGGGGTGAGGAGGGCTGATACCAGAAACAGCCAGTCTGAACTAGAGGAAGCAGGTGTTCGAAGAAAAGTAGTTAATTATGAGGTGAGAGGTTAGGCTTGGGAGAGGGATTAGGGATGATTAGAGGGAGCAGCTGGATAACACGGAGGCTGGCAGGCTTTGTTCCTTTTCTCGCGTAGCTAAGCACTTGGGTGGCCTTCAGAGAACAATAATAATAATACATTTAGATAGTCTTTAATGTTTACAGAATGCCTTTCTCACAACTACCCTATAAGATAACTAGTACGAGTATAGTGAGTCTCGTTTTACAGTTAGGACTCTGAAACTCTGATAGGTAAGGTGATTATCAGATAAAGGGGGTCAGGGGAAAGAACGTGACATGTAAGCAACCAAAGGGACCCGGTCCAAAACCTAGTTTTGACACTAGCTGTGTGATCCCAGGCTATTATTTGACCACCCTGTCTGTGTCTCAGTTTGCACATCTATAAAATAGAGCTAATAATGCTTTGTTGCAAGGATCCAACAAAATAATATGTCATGCTTTACAGAAAAATGTCAGCTGTTGTTATTATTATTGCCCATGGCAATAGAGCTAAGTGTCAGAGCTGGGATTAAAACCCTGTATTTCTAACTAACTCCTAACCAAGCCACTTCCAACAACAGGCCTCAGTCTTCCTTTGATATGATAAGAAATTGAGGCTGATTTTTTTTTCTAGTGTCAGGTATGTCTGTGGAGCTTGAGAGATGTTTGTTTTCTTCACTTTTCCTTCCCAACCAGAAAGGGAGAGGGGTTGAGACTCTTAGGAGTACACCTCTCTATGCTTACTGGGCAGACTCCGAGGTGGGACTTTCTCCCCTAGGCCCTCCAAGCTTCCCCTGCCACCAAGAGTTTAGCCCCAGAGGGCTTCAGCTCTGCAGTGTCCAGGTGAACCCCACCCACAGTGGCAACAGGTTCATTCTTTTAGGGAACATCTAAGTGAGCCCTGAGTTCAAGTTTTAGGGTTCTGCTTGGGAGAGTTACAGGATCATTCATAAAAACTAAACTCTGGCTAGATTGGAGGTGGGGGTGGGGGTGGGGAGGCATCATTCACACCCTACACCAGAACTGGAGTTTTCTAGTTTATGTACTCTGTGAAATATAAGAAACCATTCAGGGTCATCACCACCACCCCAGCACTCTCTGACACCAAGTTACAACACCTCCAGAGACAATGAGAACAGACTCATCTGAAAAAAGAGAATCAAACTTACACATTACCGTTTAGAGAATGGGGTAATAGGAAATAGGGGACAGGGAGGGGAAGGCTTCTGCTTAGTATGACTCAGGGATTCTTAAATCTTTTTCATATCATAGGTTCCTATGGCAATCTGGTGAAGCCTATGGACCCCTTCTCAGAATATTTTTTTAAATATAAAAAATAAAACGTATAATATTACAAAGAAACCAAAGTTTAGTGAAAATAAAGATGTATTTTTTTTTCCATCCAAGTTCATTTTGAAATGCTGTCCTTGAAAGCTCCACAGACTGCTTACACTCCAAGGTGAAAAACCCCTGTCTAAACACAAAATGAGGGAAGACAGGAAAAGAAAGTGTGACAGAGAGCATTTCACTCTAAGTAGTAGTAATTCACTGAAATGGAGGAGGGGGGAGGGAGGGAGACTTTTTCCAAGCTTAGAATCCAATCAGTGCTGCTGCTGCTTCCACTAGGTAGAGCTTCTGGCCTCTGAACATTTATCATGGCACTCTACTTCTCTATCATCCCAGCTGCCTCTTTCCATCCTTCTCTATAGCTCCCTCTTTGGGTCCGATTATGGAGTACCAAGAGTGGTCCAAGTTCCACTCTGCTATTTTACATAGCACGATATAATGCTTCTATCTTCTCCAGGGCAAGGAGGGAAGGGTAAAACTTGCATTTCCCAAGATGCCTAGCTATTATTCCAAATATTTGGCCTATGAGGTCCTTAGCACTGACCCTACCTATGATGGGGTATTAAAATAGGATCATACTAATGTGGAAATATGTTTAATATAATTGTACATGTATAGCCTATATACCAGATTGAGTACCATCTTGAGGAGGGGGGAAGGAAAGGGAAGGAGGGGGATTTAGAACTCAAAATCTTATAAAAGTGAATGTTGAAAATTTTAAATTAATTAATTAATAAAAAAATAAATAAAATAAGTATTATAAATCCTCTAAATAGAATGTAAGCTTCCTGAGAACAGGGATTATTTAATTAACTTTGTATCCCCAGAGACTACTATAGCCCTTTCAATGTATTAAATGGTTATTAAATGGTTGCTGAATTTGAATTGAAAAAAAAAATAAAGTAGGATCATAGATTTTTTTAACTGAAAGGGATCTTGAAGATCATCTAGTCTAACCCCTTCATTTTATAGAAGAGGAAACTGAGGCCCATAAAGGTTACATTAATTGATTCATGTCATAAAATAATGAGTCAGAATCTGAACCCAGGTCCTCTTACCCTAAATCTAACACATTTTCTATACCATTCTCTGCCTGTTGTATGTATTTGTTTGTATCTGGATGCCTGTGAGAAAGAGTGTGGCTGTCATCTGGGTAGGGGAGAGGGATAACTGCTTTCTCTTTTAGGTTATAAATCCCTGAGGTGTGTAGCACAGTGTGGGTTACACACAATTTTGCATAGTAGATAATTGCTTCTGGGCTTTTGGATTCTCTGCCCTTCTCTGTCCTACAGATTAAAGAAGACATTATTTTAGACCTGGGCATTATTGTGTTTCTGCTTCTCTACCTGAACATATTTGAAGCAAAGACAAATCATCCTGAAATGCTCCCTAGGCCATATCTTATGGAAGGATTGGGGCTGCTTTCTACAATAAAATCAGAGTTACCTTTCTGTGCTTTGCTAAAAAGATAATGGTTTCCTTTTTTTTCTCCCAATCTATTTATTGCTTTAAAAATTTCCTAAGTTGCCTTACTCTGAAACTTTGCCATTCTCTACAAACATTGACCTGTAAACACATCCCTTTCCTGTCTCTGGCCTTGATTTCCTTATCAAAGGCAGCTGCTGATTCAAAAGATAGAGCCCAGGGCCTGGAGTCAGGAAGATCTGAGTTCAAATCCAGCCTCAGACACTTGGTGAAGTTAGGGGCAAGTCATTTAATCTCTGTTTGTTTCAGTTTCCTCACCTGTAAAATGGGGAAAATAATAGCACCTACCTTGAAGGATTGTCGTGAATCTAAATGAGATAATGTTTATAAAAAGTGCTTGGTACAGGTCTGGCACATAGTAGGCACTATACAAATATTTATTCCCTTCCCTCTTCCCTTCATTCAAATGGGAAGAGTTGGACTGGATGATCTCTTTATGGTTGGTGACTTCAAGCTGAAACAGTCTGGGGTGCTGTGATTTTAAGTGACTTTACTTCTCTGAGACTAAGTTTCCTCATCTGTAAAATGTGAGCAGGGGGTGGAGGGCTAGGAGCTGAACAGCTCTAAAATCTGTGTCTATAAACATGTCTCAGAGTTTTCCTCCACTGGCTTTAAAATGGAGATTCCCTGTATGGGCCTGTCTTAGCTTTTTTGAATCTTTTGCTAAGCTCCTTTCACCTGGGATTTTGGCTTTGCAGAGGTTCCCTCTACCCAGTCTTCTCTTGGAGGATCAACTGTAATCAGACCTAAATCCTCAATGTCTTTTGATCCTTTCCTCTTTTCTATCACTCTTACTCTATGGTCCTTTCTTCTTTTCCATATTAATTCTTTTATTCCAAGGTGGACATGCACATGCACATGGATTCTCTCTCTCTCTTTCTCTCTCTCTCTCTCCTCCCTCTATCTCTTTGTGTCTCTTTCTCTCTTTCTCTCCTCAAATATTCTCTAGCTATATTGTTTCCTGTACGTTACCGTGCTCCACCCACCCCCTTGTTCTGAATCACTTATTTCATGCTTGCAACAGGAAGAATTTTATCTCATTGTCTTCTAGAGCCTATAGAGAAGATCCTTGGAGACTCTGACACACAGAAAGGACTAAAGCACCAAGAGAGGGATGAGAATTTGTGGTGTGACATTTTATGTTTTCCTCATGTAACATTTAGGAAATTTCAGTTGTGACATTGCAGTACAAGTAGTCAATAATTGACAAGTTTGCTATCTTTCTTAAGCCCCTTGAAAGACGGTGTGTTATTACATATAATATTATGTAATATGTAGTATTATATTATTATATATAATATTAATTATCCAGCTAGGGAGTATACCTGTTGTCCAGCAAGTGATCTCATCAAGATCTCTCTGGCACATGCATGAGAGAACCTCCCAAAAAGCTGCATATGGTATCCCATCAAGCCCCAAGAAGGCACTCAGCCTACATATGCCTAACCAATTCTAGTACTACCCTTGCTACAAATGCCTAACCTAGCCTAGCACCCTTGACGTCGGCCTGTGACTTCAAGCAGAGGAGCTAAGCATTTTAAATCTGTACTGGCCAGGCTTGGAATTCAAGATATTGAATATTGTTCAAAATGCCAGATGTTTGCAGTCTAGAGCCCCTACTCCACATCTGCGACTTCCTTCCTCAGTCAACAATCACACACACACACACACACACACACACACACACACACACACACACAC
>NW_020948840.1:365400-471165 GCF_900497805.2 Vombatus ursinus | reverse complement strand
ACACACACACACACACACACACACACACACACACACACACACACACAGCATAGTACTTGACCTGCTATGGCCACATCATAGAATTATAGAACTTGACAGTCAGAAGGGATCTAAATGACCATCTATCCCAATCCAAACACGAAGGAATTTCCACTAATAACCTATCTATGAAAAGGTCATCTAGTCTCTGACTGGAGGGGGAAGAATTCACCATATTTCAAAGCAGCCTTTTTCATTTTGAACATAATTGTCATGTCTCACCTGAGTCTTCTTTTATCCAGACTAAATGTACCCAGCTCCTTCAGCCAGTTCTCATCTGACAGGGACTTAAGGCCCTTTGCTATCCTAATTGCCCTCCTCTGGACATTTTCAAGTTTGTCAGTTTCTTTTTTAAAACTGTGGTGCCCAGAACATAATGATCCAGCTGCGTCTGACCAGGGCAGGGTACAGTGCAATTTTCACCTCCCTATTCCTGGAAGCTATGACCCTCAATGCAGCCCATGGCTGCATCAGCTTTTTTTTTGACTGCCACATCACATTGCTTACTTGTATTGAACTTGCAATCCACTAAAATCTCCAGACCCTCTTCAAATCAGCTATGTAACCAAACCTCTCCCATTTATATTGATTTTTTTGTACTCAAGAGCAAGACTTTACATTTATCCCTATTGAATTTTATCTTATTAGATTTGGGCCAATGCTCTCTAGCCTGTCAAGATCCCTTTGGATCCTAACTTTCATCCATTATATTAGCTCTTCCTTCCAGCTTTGTGTCATCTACAAATTTGTTGAGCCATCTGTGCCTTTATCTAAATCATTAATAAAAATGTTAAACATTACAGGCACGAGCACAGATCACTGAAGAACGGTTTGCCACATCAATACTAAACCATCAACAATGACTTTTTGAGTCCAGATGCCGAGCAGTCCTGAATCTGTCTTATTGTGTTATCATCCAAACCATATTGATCCATTTTCTTCACAAGTATAAGCTACTTTAGCCAAAAAACAAAACAAAACTTTGCCGAAACTTGGGTAAGCTACATTCATAGAATTCCCTATACTAGTTTAGTAAACATATCAAAAAAATGAAATGAAATTAGTCTAGCTAAGTTGTTCTTGAAGCCATGCTGGCTTTTTGTAATCACTGATTCCTTTTCTCAATATTTACCCACCAGGCAGAGAGATGGTAGAGTGTTAGACCTAGAGTCAGAAAACTTGAGTTCAAAGCTGGTCTCAGACACTTGCTAACTATGTGACTCTGGGCAAGTCACTTAGCCTCTGTCTGCTTCAATTTTCTCATCTGTAACGTGATAATAATAATAATAATAATAGCCTACTTCCCTGGGTTGTTTTAAGGATAAAATCAGATAATATTTGTAAAGTCCTTTGCAAACCTTGAAGTACAATATAAATATTATTATTATTATCCTTTCTAGGATTTTCCTACAAATCAAAGTCAAGCTCTCTGGTCTATGGTTTGTAGACCCTTTTCCTTTTTTTGAAAGTTGAGACATTTGCTGTTATCCAGTTTTGTAGTGCCTTTTCTCTTTTCCATGATCTTTCAAATATCACTGATGTGCCTCAGCAATCATGCCTGGCATCTTCCAGGATCCAAGGAAGTAATTCAGTTGGACCAGGCGACCTGAATCAAGGGAAGCTAGGTGCTCTCTCACTATCTTGGGTACCAATGCCTTGTTAGTCATTGTGTTCTGTCGTTTCCAATGTACAAAGTCTTTTTCTTTTGCAGAGAAAATAAAAACAAAACTTGAGCAGCTTGCCTTCTCTCTTTTGTCAGTTATGATTGTCCCATCCACCCCAAGATAGAGTATTAGCTTTTCTTCAATCCTTTTTCTTCTAGTATAACTTTAAGAGCCCTCTTTCTTATGTTTAGCTTCCCTCATAAGTCTGAGTTTGAGCAGTGCTGATACTATTTTCATAGAACCATCCCACACTCTTAAATTCATCTTCTGTTAACTGGCCTTGTTTTTCTCCTTTTTACATTTCTTTTTTACATCTAAGTTGGTTGGTGAGCTCTAGGCACATCTACACTGGCCTCTTCAGACCAATCCCATTTTTCCCCTAATGATAATAATAATAAATAACTAGAATTTATATGGCTCCTACTATGTGCCAGGCATTGTGCTAAGTACTTTACAAATATCTCATTTGACCTTCACAACAACCCTGGGCAGTAGCTACTATTATTATCCCCTTTTTACAGATGAGGATACTGAGACAAACAGAGGTTAAATGACTTGCCTAGGGTCACACCTCTAGTATTAGAAGCTGGATTTAAACTCTGGTCTTCCTTGCTTGAGGCCCAGAACTCTGTCCACGGCACTTGTTTCCCTGTACATCTTTAAAATTTCATTCTTCAGAATCTGCCATCACTCCTAGGTTGACTTCTCTGAAACATTTTAGTCTATGGGACACAATCTATCTTTCCTATGAACCCACTGAAATCAACTTTCCCCAAATCTAGGCTGCACATCAGACTATGACCCTCTTTTCTCTTCTTCTTTATCATCAAGCAGGCTGGAGTGGTCACTTTCCCCCAAGGTTCTCCCAATATTACCACCCCAGCAACCAATTCCTACCTGTTAGTGAGAATCAGATCCAGATAAAATTTCTCCTTGTTGGTTCTTCTGCCTTCTTAAGGATGAAGTTATCACTGAGTCATTGAGAAATTATTAGCTTTTCTGCTTTTGGCAGAGACAGAGAAAGAGACAGAGACTGAGAGAGTGAGATTGATAGCAAGAGTGCTAGCAGTTATCTGGATGATTGACATGCCCCACCAGTACTGAGTCGTGTCTCTGTGCCAGACTTGTGATTAGGTTCCCAAACTTCTCATCCATTTATTCTTTCTGCTCAGGTGGTCTGTAGTAAACCTTAACAATATAATTGCTTTACTTAATCCCTCCTAAAACTTCACCCAGATACTTTCCATATGCTTCACTCCTCTGGTTCCTGGATTTTCTTATATGGATATATGTTATGCTAATCCACCCCCATTTTTTCCTATCCTGTTTCTTTTGAAAAGGGCATAGTTACCAGAGCCATCTTCCAGTCACAAGTTTTATCCCAACAATTCTCAGTGATACCTATGAAATGAATTTTCCTGCTTTAGGACCTCTAGTTTCTCTTGTTTGTTGCCTAAACTTTTAGCATTTATTAAATAAATTGGTATTGGAGAGGTATTGGGTCCAACACAGATGGCCCAGACAGTTCAAGGAGAAGGAACAGATGCCAAAAGACACCTCCATCACTTATATCCCATCACTGGATCACAGATCCAGAATGGACTGAGGAGGGGATCTGGCCAATGAGGATAAGAAGCGGTTGTGGACATGAGGCTATGTTCTGGGCAAAGAGCAGAAATAGAAGCAGGTATCAAATATGTGGTTCCAACCACAGACCAGGCTCTCAGATCCAGCATCCAATCCTTTCTAAAGCCTGCAACTGAATAAACCAAAGCAGGGTGCTCAGACCAAAGGGGAGTCTGAGGTTCTGATACTTTGAACTTTCAGAACTTTCCAGTCACCTGACAGTGACTGGGTCCAGAAGTAGTCTTTGGGAGCTCAAACTAGGGGCAAGACTATGATATTATTGCCCAAACCCAACCCCAAATTAGGAGCAGACCAAGAGGGCAATGATGGAACTTCACCCCAGATCAGACAACTCTGGGTACACTTAAAGTTTGCAAGTCCCCAGCCTGTGCCACCTCTGAGGTCTTGGAAGAACAAAGCATTCAATAGCTGGAGAAAGCTGCAGCAAGAGTATAAAATAAGACAAAACAAAGCCTAGATAGTCCCTCCAGAAGTCTAAAGACCCTGGCCCTAAAACAAAGTTTCCTCATCTCCCACCCAACTACAGTGTTTTGGAATTCTCCACCATACTCCCAGGAAATTCAGCATTGGGAAATCTTACCATTTTAGCAAGACCAATCATCCTTGGTACTCACACCTTGTCAGTACCCTCTGTCCCTCTGATTGGAGGGCTAAGACATGAACTCCAAAATCTCCATTTAAGGAGAGAGTTCAGGATAGCCATCTACTCATTTCCCATTCAGCCCCAGCCCCAGGTACCTCCCTCCCACTCCCAGTTTTTCCAGCTTTCTTTTGTCTGTTGTCTTGCCCCATTATTTCCTTGTGGGCAAAGACAATCTTTCTTTTTCTTGTTTGTATCTCCAGCATTTAGAACAATGACTGGCATCCAATCAGTGCTTAATAAATGTTTATTGACTAAGTCCCAATTCAGGAAGTAGAGCTGGAAGGATGAGTAAACAAAAAAGGAATCTCACTATAAAGAAATATTATGTTAATAAGGATGCCTAAGATACAAGCCCAGAAGAGGAGAATAACTCTAAAATATCTACAAGCAAAGCTGCAAAGAAAAACACAGTTTTGACACAAGTTCAACTAGAAATACTAGAAGAATGAAACAGGAGGGTTTTTTTTAGTTAAAATTATTTTATAAATGAAATGAAAGTTCTAGAGTAAAGAATAGGAAAGGAAATGAGAATTATGAAGGAAATACTTGGAATACAAATTACCAGCTTTGCATCAAACTTTGAAAAACAGAATAAACCAAAAAGAAGTTAATGACTCTATGAGACAACAAAAATTTTAAAACAAAATAATAAGAACCCCCCAAAAAAAAGAAATTATAAGGAATATTTTTTAATGGTCTGGAAAACAGATCAAGGAGAAACAATTTAAAAATCACTGGACTATCTGATAGTCACAACCCCTATCCCCAAAGGAGCCTATATATCATATTTCAAGAAATCGCAAAAGAAAAACTTCCTGATCTCTTAGAACTAGAGAGCAAAGTGAAAATAGAAAGAATCCATCAGTTACCTCCTGAAAAAAAAAATGAGTATTTCAAGGAATGTCATAGCCCAAATCCAGAGCTTCTACATCAAAGAAAGTACACTTCAAGCAACCAGAAGGAAAGAATTCAAGTACTGGGGGAGCAATAGTCAGGATCATACAAGATTTAACAGTAACCACTATAAAGAAATAGAGAGGTTGGAGTACAATATTTCAAAAAACCAAAGATATAAGCTTATAAGCAAGAATCTCACCCAGAAAAACTGACTATAATCCTAGAGGGGTGAAAATGAATTTTTAATGAAGCAGAATATTTTCAAACATATTTCCAAATTCTGAAAAGAACAGAGCTTAGTAGAAACTTTGAAATATAAACATAGTAGTCAAGAGAAATATAATTATGTAAATATAAGTGAGTAATCAGAAGGGACTAAAGGGGCAGCTAGGTGGTGCAGTGGATTCACCTCCAGTCTTGGAATCAGAAGGACCTGAGTTCAAATACGGCCTCAGTCACTTGACACTTACTAGCTGTGTGACCCTGGGCAAGTCACTTAACCCTGATTGCTTCACCAAAAAAGCAAAACAAAACAGAAGGGAGTAAACAAGAACACAGTGTTTACATTCTAATGGGGGGGGGTGATATTAGTGTCCCCTTAAAAAACTAATATCATCAAGGTCAAAGAGGTAGTTGAATAAGACAGAGGGATTGGGAGTGGGGTTTTTTATGCTTTAATTATCTTAAGAAAGGAAAAGGAGGAGAAAAACAGTAGAAGAAGAAAAGGGGAAGAAAGAATTGAGGCATTATCTCACACAATCAAGGTATACAAGTGAAGACTATAAAACAAGGAAGAGGTGGGAGGAACAGGTGACATGGGCCTCACTTTCATCTGAATTAGTTCAAGGAGAGAAGAATACATACACACACTGTTGGATGAAGAAATACTCCCTTTTAATAGAGGAAGAGAGGGAGGAGGGATTGGGAATAGATATTGTTCATTGAAAAAAAATTTAACTCCTATTATTGTAAGCCATGATCCAGAAATCCAAATAGCATTCTCAGACAACACTTTCTTTACTTGCTGTTTACCTCTCAAATTAGTATTTTTTTTTCTCTTCTGTACCCATTGCCTTAAAGAAACAACAGTGAGGAAAATACAACTTGTGCCCCTGAGGTCTTCCATTTCTTGGCCCAGACTTCACAATAACTGACAATGCTTTGTAGATTCTTTCTGGTAGTTTCATTTGTGCTCTCAGATCCAGCATCCAATCCTTTCTAAAGCCTGCAACTGAATAACCAAAGCAGGGTGCTCAGACCAAAGGGGAGTCTGAAGTTCTGATACTTTGAACTTTCAGAACTTTCCAGTCACCTGACAGTGACTGGGTCCAGGAGTAGTCTTTGGGGGTGTGGAACTATTACCATTTTGCTAAGTCTCAGGAGATTTTCTCATGTCTTGGATCCATGCCCCAGTGAGACAAAAAACATCTCTATTGTTAATATCAGGTCAACAAGTTTACCCTAAATCACATCACCCCTGGGAAGGAAATCACCAGTTACTCCTGCTTTTCTCATCTTCTTCATCCTTCTTTAGTGTATAGCTCTATCATAACAGCTTCTATAGCTCTATCATAACATTCTTGGGAAAATAGGCAACTTCTTCCTTCTCAGAGGAACCAATTCTTTCCTCTTCAGGAAGAGCCTCAAATTTGTTTTTAAGCTCTAATTGCAAAGATGTCCTTTTCCTTCCCTTTCTCTACAGTGCTCTACTATGCAGACAAGGGTCAAAACTTCTCTGCTCCATCTAAGGATCCAGTATTTTCCTGCTAAAGGCTTTGCATCTGTTTTCTTTAGGGCTTTCACTCTCCCCAACAACCTGTAGTCAGAAGAGACATTCTTTGGGTCCTTTCACCTCCTTTAGGAAAGAGATCAACTTGCTCTAGGAAAACATAATAGTCACTCAACTGTGACAGAAATATAAATAGAACACTTGAGATAAGTCACTGAACAGTTTCCCATATTCATTGTAAAAACTGAGATTTCCAGCCTTGGTTCTTGAAATTACTTCGGGCTGTTTACACACCAACCCTAAGGACCTGGTTAAAACTTTTTGCACTCAATTATCACTTCTTAACAACTTTACTACCTTATTCACATTCCTTACCTTTGTCTCAAGAACTTCACAGTCACAACCTTCTGCCCCGCCCCCAGCTCCCCTTCATTCTTGTATCAATCTCCTGACTGTTTTTTCTGTTTGTTTGTTTGTTTTTTACAATTTCCCCCCCTCCGTTCTATCAATTTGCTCAACCTGCTAACTGTTCTCACTTAATTTGCCTGATTTTAGCACCTTGCTTCTCCTTATCCTTCTTGAATCTACCTCTTCAGAGCCTTCTAGATCTTCCTTAATCCTCATTAAAATACTTTATGGCCTCCTTAACTGACCTGGATTATGCTTCCCTTTACAATCTGGAAGTATTTTCTGGATCAGTATCTAATCCAGAAGATTGTTCTTCAAATTTTCCTCTCTTCTCCTTCCCACCGTCACCTCTGATCTGCTTCACTAATCCCAATCCTTCCAAGTCATCTACTTAATTTTCTTCTCCTTATCTAGCTTCAGTCCTTCCCTCTTTTCCTGCTCCTTTTCTCACAACCTTTTCCCAGAGAAGCTGGAAATACTTTACTTAACAAAGTGAAAATTAGAGGGAAAAAGTCAAATGCTCCTACATGGAACTATTTACCTTCAACCATCTCTTAAAACTTTCTCCTATACCCACCAAGAAAAGGACTATAGGAAGGAGTTGTATGTCTGGGACCTCACCTCACGTCACCTGGGCCCATAGCAAGGGAAAGCAGGAGAACCATATAGCAGAAGATGGCTTTCTTCTGATCCATTCAAGAGCCCCTGGGATTTTGACAATTCCAAAGTTTTCATGAGGGAAAATTCTGTCTACCTCTCACGAGAGAATTAATAAACTCTCTGAGTGCAGATTGAAGCATATTTTTTCCACTTACGTTATTTTTCTTGCTTTAAAAAAAAAAGAAAAACAACATAGCTAATGTAGAAATATGTTTTGCATGACTTCACATGTATATCATATTGTACATCATATCATGGATATCATGTTGCTTGCCTTCTCAATGGGTGGGGAAGGGCTGGAGGGACAGAGAGGATATGGAACTCAATTTTTTTAAATGTTAAAAATAATGAAAAAGTGAGTACCTAAAAAAAGAACCAATGGAATTTTCAATAGATGTCAGTTCCAGCCACTCCAGGATCTGACTTGGCTCCGCAGGACTGATACCTACCATCTTAGTCTCCAAGTACAGCAGATTCAAAGGAGGGTTCCTGGTTTCTGCCCTTCTTCTCTGGTCCTAATCAACAGCAGGTAGAATCTCTGGAAACAGCCACCTGAAGTTACAGGAGCTGGAGGGTTCCAAACCTAAAGTCCTGATGCCAGTGTCAGCTCATTTCCCTTGCCTCATATGTTGAGTAGATAGTCCAGATCTCAAAGACAATGGAAAAAAAACAAAAACAAAAACAGAGGCACCTATTTGTGGCCACCAAAGTCCAGATCTTGTCTCTATCCTATGCTAAAGCTTTTTATCTATTACAAGCACATGTTACTGGGTTTCCCATTGACTATGTGGGCAGAGCCCCAGGTGATCTTTTTGAATCATCACTGTTTTCCATAAAGACATAAATAATAATCCGAAAGAGACAAGTGTAGCCATGGATTGCAGTGGAAAATAGGAATTGGAACGGGAAAGAAAGAATCTGGAGGAGAGGGAGGAACTTAAAGCAGGAGTTTCTTCCTAGATGTTCCCATGGCATTTTTCTCATACCTGGCCTATAATACAGAAAAAATTCTGTTTTGTACTTTATATTCGTTAAGTGTCAGAGCTAAAAGAAAACTTGTAGAGCATTTAGTCCAACATCCTCATTTTACAGAAGAAAAACTGAGGCTCAGAAAGAGGAAGCAACTAGTCCAACATTACTCAGCCAGTGAAGGAGTCAACACTAGAACCCAGAGTCTCTTGACTCAAACATAGTGCTCTTTCCACTAACCCATTTATTTGTGTCCATGGCATCCCCTTCTACTAGATTATGAGTTCTGTGAGGGCAGGAGCCATGTTTTGGTCATTTTTGTATAGGGTCGTTCAAAGCCTGAGAAGTCTGTTGTCAGACACACACATATGATTAAAGCACAAATGTGGGTCAGGAAAGTAGAAGACAATGACATTGTCCTCTCAGCTTAGTCTTTGTGTTTGTTCATATTGATTTGCATGGTATATCACAGAGGATTTTGGGAAGGTCCAGGGAGGAAACTGAGAAAGGTGGCAGTAGTTCATACTCACATGGCCCCTTTGGGGTTTGTTAGAATGTGACCCCTCCCAAATGGTTTGAACAGAAATACAAGTCAGCAATAACCAAGAACTGACTAGAATGAAAGGAGACGTTCTAAGCCTAAGACAAATAGAGGCTTGAGACACAAAAGTAGATACTGCTTCGTAGGAGGAAGTTATTTTTAAAAATAGACAAAACTAGCCAGGGAGAGATTCTAACTGTTATTCCTTTGACTGGGTGTGGTAGTTCATAGTCTTAGCTGTGACTGAAGAGCTGTCGGCCTTATCAAGGAGAGGCTTTCCAGTCACTGAATTCTAGCACAGCAGTTCTCGAAGTTTGGTCTGGCGATCACTAGGGGTCCTGGAGACCCTCTCAAGAGGCTGCAAAGGGGGCAGCTAGGTGGCTCAGGGGGTAGAACACTGGCCCTGGAGTCAGAAGGACCTGAGTTTAAATCCAGCCTCAGATACTTACTAGTTGTGTGACTCTGGGCAAGTCACTTGACCTCAATTGCCTCCTAAAAAAACAAACAAAAAAAGAAGTCTTCAAGGTCAAAACTATTTTCATAATAAATACAAAGACATTCTAATTCCTAATATGGCAAATATCAATAGATAAAACCTATCTTTGGAGTTCTCAATAATTTTTAAGAGTATAAAGAGGTCCTAAGACCAAAAGTTTGAGAACTTCTGGTCTAGATGTTGTTAAACTTCTCTCTGCCAATTAGCTTTTAGCCTTTGTGTTTTTTAGGGCATCTACTGACCATCTTGGATCTCATCTGCTACAGCAGTGGTTCTCAAACTTTTTGTTTCAGTATTCCTTTGCACTCTTAAGATTATTGAAGACCTTCTCCTAAAGAGCTTTTGTCTATGTGGGTTATATCTAATGATATTTACCATATTAGAAATCAATGTCTTGGTATTTGTTATGAAAATAGTTTTGATCTCAAGGACCTCCTAAAAGGGTCTTGTGGACTCCTAAGAGTTCCTGGACTACACTTTGAGAACTGCTATCCTAGACTAGTGGAGAGTGAGATGTCCAGTAAGGAGCAATGGTGATGCAGGGAGCAAGCCCAATAGGGTTCTTTCACCAGAAAACATCAATGACCCCACAGCACTAGGAGAATGAGTTTGCCCCGCCCATGTCCTAGCTACACAAATTCCCAATGTGTGCTCTGCCTTGCATGTGCCCTGGCCATACATCTTCCCTACATTTCCCCACTATATGTATGGCCTGGTCACTTATGTTTCCTATGTGTGTGTGTACCCCCAGGAACCATCTCTATGTATGTTTACTCTTCCTATGGTATATACAGCTGTGAGAAGTCTCAGAGTGAGTGGGGTTAGGAAATGTTGTATTTCTAGTTTTCTTATACTATTTCATTAAATACATTTGTTTTGAACTAATTATGATCTCTGGTTAACTAGTAAAAGTAAAAATATCACTGGGGGCCCATGAACTATGAATTTAAGTTAATGCAGACAGAGAATATTTTGAACTCGGATTCGCTCTTCTGGGGGCCTACGGGAGTGCAAACAACAAATATTTGTCAAGCATCTACTGCACACCAGGCACAATGCAAGAGAGGACATTGCAGGTGCCATATTTGTATCACCATTGGTTCCTTGCATATGAAGTCATACACTAATGTTTGGTTTTTTGAATTGAATGAACGCATCTCATTTGCAAAGGCTCTGCTAGGTGTTTTACTTTTTGGCAGAAGTCAGTGTTTGGGAAAAGAATGAAAAAAACATGGAATGAGATGGTTCCTTTCCAATTTCTACTTCATCTATGTCGTGAGCCACACCTAGAGAATCAGTATAATAGATCATTGTCATCATCATTATCAATAAAACTTTAATAAACCAAATGACTCATGGTTTCGTACCATGTAGAATAAAGAACACTTTGATAGGGAGTTATTGGGGTTGGACTAAGAATATCTTTTCTAATTCTAAGATTCTATGATTCTATGAATGATTTCCCTACTGGCTGTTTTGACACTATGTAGACTTGGCCATAAACAGGAATGTGGAGAAGGTTGAAAATTGGGTCACCTGCTTTTAGCCATAAAGGAGTTATTGCTCTCTTAAAAACCAAAAAACACACAAGCTTCCATATTTGCATAAGATCTTTTTTCAAATGCCGCAAGGCATCAAATTAATATTGACCTGCCTGAAATAGACTGCTTCCATGATAAAACATGTTATTATCCTAGAATGATGTGTTCCTTCTTATGTTGGCTTATAAAATAGTACTTTAATTGCTTGAGTGACATTTTTCTGTTTAAGCCAAAAAAAGCATTTTTCTGTTCTATCACGATGACCTTAAGAAAAAGGTCATCACATTTTATTGGCTAATCCCAGACAAAGAGAACACAATTTCTCACATAAAAAAATTAATAAATGAAACTTTTTACACAATACAGGAAACTATTCCAATTAAGAGAATCAATTTATTTGGAGGAACCTAAATAAAGTAAGCCTTGTTGGAGTGGCCCCCAGAAACAGCTTCCCACATAGCAAAGAGGAGGTACAAACAGGCAATTTGCTCTAGTGGTTAGTTATTGTTAAGCAAAAGAACCACCAAAAATACAAAAGGACTAAGGACTTGACTGCCAGCAAATAAGGAAGGTATGGAAAATTTTACAATGATTCTTAGAGAGCATATAATATTCTCATTTATGACAATACCAAACAATCCCTATGTATTTTGTCCTAGAGGAGGTGAAAGTCCCAAAAGCATCTCTACTTACTAAGTTATCAGGAAGAATGCAGGGTTCCTTGAAAAAAAATGGAAGAAGACCTTCAAGGAGAAACCAAGGAAGGGAAGGGATATGAAGAGGCAGATGGGGCATTTTAACTTCTATCACCAGGTTAGTAAGAATATGATACGGAAGGCTGGGAAGAGAGGGATCACTGAACCCTTGGAACTAAATAAACGTGTAAGGCTCTTTCAGTGAAGGTGGAAATGGACTCTCTCAGGAGGGAGCAGCTTCTCATGTTCCAGGGAATAGTGATTCATTCATTCATTCCACAAGCATTTATTAAGTTCTTATTATGTGCCAGGTGCTATGATTGGTGCCAGATCCATAGGTGGCATCAGAAGAAAATCATCTACAATGAAATTTTTAAAAATGAAAAATCATTTAAAATCATCAAATGTTCCAGAAGAAAAGGTAAGTGGAAATGGTTGGTGACTCCCTGCTGGAAAGGGACCAAAGCAGCTTTTTGCCAACTTCACATTAAAAAAAGAGGTCTGTTCTCCTCTCAGGACATGCATTCAGGACCTTGGTAGTTTGGGATTGAGAGTCGAATAGGGAAACATTTTTCAGGAAAAATATGAGAAAAGTAAAAATATCTTCAGTTGGAAACACAACCCTCCTGGAGCAGTAGGATATCATGCAAAGAGCACTGGCTTTGGAGACAGGGGTTTTGTTGTTCAGTCATTTTTCAGTCATGTCTGACTCTTTGTGAGCCCATTTGGGTCTTTCTTGGCAATTTCCTTCTCCAGCTCATTTTACAGATGACTAAGGCAAACAGGGTTAAGTGACTCGCCCAGGATCATCAGCTAGTAAGAGTCTATGGCCAGATTTGAATTCATGAAAAAGTCTTCCTGACTCCAGGCCCAGCACTCTATCCACAGTACCATCTAGCTGACCCTTTTGGGGTTAGAGGACTTTGGTTCAAATCTCAGCTCTCCTGTTTACTGCACTCTGACAGTTGAGCAAATCACTTAACCTCTATAGGTTTCTGTTATGTCATATGGAAAATGTGGGTGTTGGACCACCAAATGAGCTTTGAGATGTATGATTCTATGAGCCACACCTATGTAACTGCTCTGTACATCTGGAGCTACAGTGCCTGGCAGACTGGGATTACCTTACAGGGACTTAATGGTCTGTGTGGACTGTGAAAAGCTAGAGGAAATCTCATGGTCTTAAGTTAAAACAGTGGGTTAGTGACTTAGAATGAAAGCTGGCTCTCAGTCCAGTCTTTCCTTAAAATTCCTGAGTTATGATATTTTTGAGATTCCACCTTCACCCACTCAGAGGAACAAAAAGAGGGGTGAGATATCAGCTATGAGATTATGTAATCCTAACATTGTAGTGTTGGAAAAGACTTGAGAGATCACTTAGTTGCAATTAACTCACTCATTTTACAGATGATGAAATTGAAGCACATAGGAGTAAAGTCAGGGATATGCTGGTAAATGTTTAACAACCAGCTCTCTGGAGGAGAGAGAGAGTGAGAGAGAGAGAGAGAGAGAGAGAGTAAACCATACCCATTATTAATGTTTGTTCCATCACTGATTTGTAGTGTTTGCTGATTTCTGAGGTGTAAATGCTCACACTCAAGAATAACAATTGGATTTCTTGGCACATACTTGGAAAGTGATTTGCCCATGTGTATTAAGTAGCAGAACTGAGATTCTAACCCAGATCTTCTAGCTCTAAATCTAAGGTTTTTTTCTTCTCTACTACAATGGATTTAGAGATGTCCTTAATTAATCAATTAGTAAGCATTAATTAAGTGCCTACTATGTGCCAGGCACTGCTAAGTTTTAGGGCTACAAGGCTCAAATCGAAATGATCCCTACTCTCATGGGGTTTATATTCTATCCTTAGAGAACATCTCTTCCAAATGGTTTATTTTCTATTATTGGAAGGAACACGAGAAAAGCACTCTGTGGCGAAATTTCTATTAAACAGCTCTCTGTATAATAAATACAATGGAGGGATTGGCCAACGATGGCCCTGTCCTTAGCTCTTGTGTTGGGTTTCAGTCCAAAACATGGAATCTTGGTGAGCTTTCTCTTGACCATTAAGCGACTGAGGAACTGTGATGACAGTCTTCTAATTTGTGAGGAGCCAGAACTAACATAAAATTTATACAAAACATTCTAGGGGACAATCTCTCACTCTCTTCCATTTCAAGGGAGGAGGATTGCTTCAAGCCACCAGATAGAGAAGGAGACCCAGCCAGCCTGTCTCCTACTTGGCAGCCAGGTGTTCCTGAATGCTTGGTGCCTGTTTCTTTTGTGTCTGTTCTCTCCTTATCTTAAGTAAATGATTATCCAGAGACAGATAGGACCAGGTTACAACCTTGTGAACTTCAAAAGGTTGGAAGAGTCACTAGAAGGCCTCTTCAGCAACCAGAATCAGTAGCAGAGACCACTAGAGCTATTAGCAGCACTAGCAAAATTTATTAAGGAGCCAGCCCTGCCAGTCACCTGCTTGAGTCAGCCAAAGAGTGGAATGATCTGTCAGCTGAAACTCATGTCCTATAAGGAACTAGGTCAAGTGATAGATGTGTTACTCATGATACATGTTATCCATGCAACAGCAATGCCACATCCAGCAGCAAACTTGATGGGGACTGTTTTTTTTTGTTTTTTTGTTTTTGGCTAGGCAATGGGTTTAAGTGACTTGCCCAGGGTCACACAGCTAGTAAGTGTTATGTGTCTAAGCCTGGATTTAAACTCAGGTCCTCCTGAATCTAGGGCTAGCACTCTATCCACTGTGCCACCTAGCTGCCCCCAAAAGGTTAGAAAAGGACTACCCATGCTAGGAGCTACAAGCTACAACTTGGCACCAGTCTCTATACAGGCACCTGACTACCTCTATACTTGAGTTTGAGCCCATTCTCCCTAGGGACAGGGTATGGATAGAGGGGAGGGTGCACCCCCAGTTTGGGAGACTGTTTTTGTAACTTTTATCCTTGCTCCACTTTCACAGTAAATATCTCTTTGTAAAAGTTAATGTTTAATCAATATTTGGGAGAATACACCAGATTGAGGGGGTAGGACTTGTAAGCAATAGTTTTAGAATCTATAACCCCTCAGGGTTACCCCTAGAACATTGAGGGGAGAGAGCATTGCTTTCTGGAGACTCAAACTTTTAGTTTGAGAGGGAATTAGGAAAGTGACCCTACTTATAATGGGAGTACTGACCATTGAAGGTCCCATCCTCCTATTATAGAAATACTTGTTGATTGGTTGATTAATTAATAGGCAGAATCATTTTTCTATCATCTCATAGCACCCAATCCTGGCTGCTTCCTTGAGACTAGAGCCTTTGCATGTGTAAGTCAGACTCTGAAAGTATAGAAGTTAAAGAGAGTATCAGAGAAAGAAATAATGGTGCAGGGGGAACCGAACATAGGAGTTATTTGATTTTGAAACTAATTGTAGTAGAAGGAATGGGATTTACACAATGATGGCTTCTGTGAGTTACAAGTTGGCACAATGTCCAGGCCATCTTAAGGCAAAGCCAGATGGCATTCTGCTTCATCTTGCACCTCTCGGAGCTCTGGTTCACGGCTGCACATTGAGTGTAGGGGGCTAGACAGAGAAGCCTGACTCAGCATTCTGAGCAGCCCTGGCATCATAACCAGCATAGGCCTGGCAGTAGGTACACCTTTTGCAATTAACTTGTCTTCACTCAGCTCTCTCCCTGGGGGTGTGGACAAATTATGAACTCATTGCCCTAGTTATAGGAGAATTACCTCATGGCCCAAGTTCCCTCATCAGGCACTGTTTAGATGGACTGCAAAGTTTGGGCTGGGTCAGTGTCATGGTTGCCTGACTCCTGTCTGAGTCATTAATCTGAGTTTGCCTCTGTGTATTGTGTCTGTGTTTGTACATGTGTGTGTGTGTGTGTGTGTGTGTGTGTGTATCCATGTACCTCATGATCTGTGCCTTCATGTCTAGGAAGGCTGTTTCTCAAGGATGAAAAAACAAACAAACAAACAAACCTGAGCGCTTGGTTGGATAAGCTCCAATCTCATATTGCCAATTGACTGACATCACTCCAAATTCACTTTACCACACTCTAATCTGTAATAGAAAGAGCAATAGATTTGGAATCAGTATAAGAGATCCCAGCTCTACTACTTACTACCTGTGTGACCTTGGGCATCTCATTTAACATCTCTGAACCTGTTTCTTCATTTGTAAAATGGGGGGTTGGGCTAGATGATCAGTTTCTTAACGGGGTGTGTGTGTGTGTGTGTGTGTGTGTGTGTGTGTGTGTGTGTGTGTAATCATTTCAGCAGTCTGGTGAAGCCCATGGATCTCTTCTCAGAACAATGTTTTTAAATGCATAAAATAAAGTACACAGGATTACAAAGGACACCAATTTTATTGGAATGCAGTTATCAACATATTAAATGTGGCGAGGTCTCATGTATAGGAAGGCCCCACAATTTAGCAAAGGCTGTCCTCTCAAGATGTGACAGGGAAGGTATCATTGTGTGGCTTAAAGGGAGACAAAACAGGCATCTCTAGCCTCTTCTCCCCCAACTCTTCTCAAAGAGAAACTATAATTCCTACCAGGAGAGAAAGCAGGAAGTTGGAGAAGGAGACCACACTGTTCTCCTCAGAGAGGTAATGCCAGGCTAGAATTATATCTATAGCTCCAATAAATATTACTAGTCTAGGGCAGGGGTAGGGAACCTGCAGCCTTGAGGCCACATGTGGCCCTCTAGGTCCTCAAATGAGGCCCTTTGAGTCCAAACTTCACAGAACAGATCTCCTTATTAAAAGGATTTGTTCTGTAAAACTTGGACTCAGCCAAAGGCTGCACCAAAGGACTTAGAAGGCCACATGTGCCCTCAAGTCCTCAGGTTCCCCATCCCTTGTCTAGGGGATGTGATCAGGTTCCATCTAACTTCTGATTGTTGTTTCATTATTGAGGGTACCAGGACCCCCAGCTTTATATCTAAGGCTTGCTCTTTTCCAACCAAATACCAGTCTCACAGTGAACACAGAGTGAATAACAAAGAAAACCATTTATTCAAATCATAGCAAAACATAATTTAGAGAAAATATACATAGAAGAATATATACCAGACAATACAGAGTAAAGGAGTTTTCCCTTTAGGAGCGAGGTAACTCAACTTAGTCAAGACAAAATACAAGATCTCACCCAAGGGAAAGTTCCCGGAAGTCTCTAGTGTGGAGCAAGTTGGGGATAGGGACATGACAAGACTGCCAGTTCCTCTCAGGTCTTCCCAGAGTTTTTTTTTTCCGTCAGCAACCTTAATTGCTGATGTCTTCCTCCATATTTCATCTTAAATCAAGCAACCAGAAGTAGTAAAGCTCAAAGCAACTCGAAGCTTGAAGTGATCTGGAAGAAGATTCCCTTCTCTCCTACCCTCCCCAACTCCACCCCACCCCTCACACATCACAGGGCACTGATCTCCACCAATGAGCAGAGAGTCCCATACTTTGGGACTGGACTTTGAGACTGGGGTTATGTTAAAAAAAAAAAAAAAGTTCAGAGGCCCCAGATTAAGAACCTCTGTGAGGGGCAGCTAGGTGATGCAGTGGATAGAGCACTGGCCCTGGAATCAGGAGGACCTGAGTTCTAATCCGAACTCAGACATTTGACACTTACTAGCTGTGTGACCCTGGGCAAGTCACTTAACACCATTGCCTAGCCAAAAATAAATAAATAAAAACAAAAACCTGCATATATATTTAAAAAATTTCCCCCTTCTGATCTTGGTTACATTTTTTTTATTTGTACAAAAACTTTTATATTTAATTTAATCAAAATTATCCATTTTATACCTAACTTTGCTCTTTCCCTTGCTTATTCATAAATTGTTTGTTTATCCATAAGTCTGAAAAGTAATATGTTCCATGTTCTTCTAATTTTCTTGTAATATCTCTCTTTATATCTGTCATGTATCCATTTTGACCTTGGGAGGGAAGAAAAAAAAGGAGAAAAAATAAATTTATGTGATAACTTTATTATATATTTAAAAGGAATAGCCAGTTGTACATAATAGATTTGCAGTTTCATGTGCAGTCATCTTTTTTATTATACAACGTTATGGAAATGCTTGTTTTATTACATAAATTAAAAATAAATTAATTAATTTTTTAAAAAAAGAACTCCTGTGATAGGTAATCTCCAAGGACCTTTCCAGTTCTGAGATTCTGTGATCTGTATATTTTATTAACTTATGTAGGCTGATTTTCTTGTTTTGGTTACTTGTAACCCATTCCACAAGACCCAACTCAAATGCAACCTTTTTTTATGGAACTTCTTCCCCTCCCCTAGAAATGTTGTTACTAAGATGTTGGAAGACCATAGGCTAGGGTGTATATGGAAGTACAGGAGAACTTGAGGTCATTCTGATTTGGGGGGCTTTTGACTTCGGTAGAGATCTTCCCTTCAGGGAGAAGTCACCATGGCTAAGAGGCTAAGGAGGAAGGAGTACACCTCTGAGACTTCATGCACATCAACTCCATGTTGGCCAGAATTCCTTGTTTATAGGACCCATAAGTAGGGAGCAGAGAAATGGACTGCAGCTATAGTCCATCTGGCAGAAGATGAGCAGAGGTGATCAAACTAGGAATGGAAGCATGGTGTTGACCAGATGCAAGTGACACATGCGTAAATTGAGATTAGGCACAGAAGTAAAGAGCAAATCCAGCCAAAACAGCAAGTATGTGGTTGATAAGATAACCTGGGTCCAGGTCACAATCCTTCTATTCCCCCACATTCCTTTCTTAGAGCACTGCCCAGGGAAATCCTCATTTCCTTTTACCTGTCCAAGCATGTTTCTTCCCATTTCCCTTCCAATTGGTGGGGAGAAGGATGAAAGAACTCATATCTCAAACTGCATTCATTGTACAACTGAAGGCCTCATTTATTTTAATAATTTTATTTATTTCTATGCTATTTGAAACTGTGATTAAAATATTAAAAAACTGTGACCTCTACTGAGGTAATTACTAATTATATTAGTCTAAGCTGAGAGGGGGAACCTAACCCAGATGAGAAAGAAATTTCCCCAGGTCAGGTTGGAATGGTGGTGAACTAGAAAGAGAGTTTCTATAATTTTAGTAATATTCCAGAGTACACTAGACTGCCTTTTTTCAACCTGGAGACACTTAACAGAGACACACACCTATAATCTTAGTGATATTTCATTAGGGAGGGGCAGAGAAGCTGATATGACTGTATTCAGATACACTTTTGACATTGCTACTGCTAGTATCTAGCCTTGCCTGACATTGGAGGACTCCTAGCACCACACACCCTATACATATTCATGGTCCCCAATACGCATTGGGCCCCTTCTCCCTTATACTTAATTTTCCCCCTTTCAACCACCTCCAGGCAGAAGTAATTTTTTCTTCCTCAGGAGCCTCTTTGCATTTACCATGCAAGATCATCTCCATGATCATTTCAAATAAGGTTCAGTAAATATTCAATACCAAAGATGCAGTGTGGTCTTGTGGAAAGTGTGTCAGGATAGAGGAGGGTTCAAATCCCACATAACACTGGTTGTATGACCACAGGAAAATCACTTAAGCTACCAGTATCAGTTTCCTTAGCTATAAAACAGTGATAATACTTATTGTACTTACCCCGTAGGGTTGTGAGGACCAAATGACATAATATGTAGTAAGCACCTTTTAAATTTTAAAGACCTACAGTGGTGTGTGAATTACTTGGGGTGCAGCAGATAATTAAATTCATTGACTGAAATTTTTAACTTTTACATTTTAAAACACTTTTAATATGAAATATGTCCTTTTTTTTTTACAATCACTTGTTTTACGTGATTTAACACAGTCCATAAAGTTTTGACATAGATTCTTTAATTCTCCATTATAAAATTATACATTTTATCACAGGTAAATCAAAGTTTACCTTTGAGATAGAAGTCTTTTCTTAATTATATCCCATAGGTTTTCAGTTGGTTTAAAATCCAGTGAATACTCAGTCCATTTATGCCTCATGATATGCGCTATAATACAAGGTTATGTTACAATATTTTATCTCTATTTGGGAATTTCTATAATTCCGGAATCATTCTGCTACTCAGTATATCAACATAATTAATAGAGTTCATTATTCCCTTAATGGGGACAAGACTTTCAGGCCCTCTGGAAGTTAAAAAAAAAAAAAGTCCTCCAGCAGTTTTGGTTTTTTTTTTTTGGGTGGAAATCAAGCCTGATAAAGATGCCTAGATCTTACTGGCTCACCTGGACCTCTTCTGATAGAAGTTTTGGTATAAAATTGAATGAAAAACTATTTCATTGGTAAAAAAAAAAATCGCTTTTATTTTAATCTTTAGTATTCTAGTCTTTATATTGTCTATTGAATTACATGTGCAAAATAAAAAGCCTATGACAAGCTTTTATCCCCCAAGCAATGTTTAGCAGCTTTTGTTGTTATTGCTGTTTTTTTTTTACTGATCTTCTTGATCATCCAGCTTCAAAAAGCCTATATTGTATTGTAGAGGAATTAATAACAGCCCCTCCAGTTGTCCAATCCCTTTGAAGGCCTTTACTTATTTTCTGAGTAGTAATTAGGTTGTTTCATAGCAAAAGTTTGTCTGTTTTTGGCATTGCTTTTTAAAAAATTTTGACTATACTTTCTTTTGTGCTCAGGTAAAGCTGATCCTGTTTAATTATGGACTTAAATGATATTTGAAAGACAACTTTCCCAAACCAACAATCATCACAATATTTCTAACAGTCTTTGAAGGGTGCTCTTTTGAGAGCTACAACTTCTGTGTATTTCCTTGGAGTAATTTCTAGTCTTAAAAACCACAGAATTAAACCCCCCACGCACACACAAAATAATGAAACACATGCATATGGCACATAATCCAGCATTCAACTCATAGGGAGCTAGGTAAAGCTGGGCAAACCAGCTTAAGATCTGGTCAAGGTCAGACATTCTGAGATATGAACAGAAGCCCAATCAATAGAAGCACATATTCATGTCACAAAATGAAACCATATCAAATTATTGCTATTCTAAATAATTCATATAACACTGTATATAAATGTTAGCTATTAAATTTCTACTATACATAAATCACTGTGATAAGCTTCAAGAATGCAAAGCTCTATGCCTTTTTATCACCCATGTCTTCATCCACACAGGAGAATGGAAGTGTTTTCAAGATGGAAAGCTAAGGAACCCCGGACTCCAAATGTATTTGATACTTATTGAACAAAGAGTAGTTTCAAGTTTGGTTCATAATCAAGCTTTCAGAGATGAAAATTAAGCAATCTGTAAAATGGTCACCATGTGTGAGAGCAAGGTTGCCCATGGAGACCCTAAGTGTAGCAACCTTGAAGTTCTCTTAATAAAAAAAAAAAGACAGTTGAATACAGAGGGTGCTACTCAGCTAGATGTTTCGTTTCCTCCCCCTAAAATGCTCAGTGCCTTCTCTGAAAAATGGTGATAATATCTGTAGCACTTACTTCACAGGGTCATTGTGCGGATCTCACCTGTACAGATCATAACCTATTTTCATTCTCTAATGCTAAGCAATCCGCAATTCTCGTCCATGTCTTCCAATAAATCCTCCTAAGAAAATTAACTCCAATTCATGGGAATGCTCCCTTTAGGTCTTTTAATGGAGTACCAATGTAATAGTCAGGCTGTCCTAATGTGTATCCCTTGCTCTCCTTCCACAGCCAGCTCACCTCCTTTTCCAATCATACATGTCCTCAACACTATCTTTTAAACACTTCTCAAATGCAAGTCATCATTGGTAACATTGCTGCAGCCTACCGTCTCCCCATTGGCCTTTGGATCACCTGTGAATATAATTCTTCAGAGATCACAGAGTTCCAAAATTCATGTCCATAAACTATCACTAGGAGAATATTGGATTGGGGATGGGGAGGCAACACAGTAGAAGGGAGATAGGGCTGGGATTGACATCAGGGGATTTGGTTTGAATCCTGACTCTACCACTTACTACCTCTGTGACCTTGAGTAAATCATTTCAGCTCTATGAGTTTCATTGAGAAAATGAGTTGGTTGGACTAGATGTTCCTTTACAAATATGAAAATAAATAGTTTGGGGATCATCTCACAAATCCCTAGGTCTTTCAGCTCAAGTTCCGCTTCCTACACAAGGCCTCTCCTAATTCCCCCAATTATTAGTGCTTCTCTTCCTACAAGAAATCACTTTACACTTATTTTGTCTATTTTTTATTTATTTACCTATGTTCCTATTGCTTTCCCTGAGTAGAATGTAAGGTCCTTGAATATCAGGCAGTTTCATTTTTGTTTTTATATCTTAGTACCTAGTACATTATCTGGGTCATTGTAGGTGCTTGATAAAAGCTTGTTGAATAGATGAACAGATGAATCAATCAATGAAATGTGACCTAGCTTCATTTCCTCCTTCCATTCAACACTGGACCCAGTTCACTGGCATTGTTCAAGACTGATAGAGAGATGGACCTAAAGTATTCTTGCTAATCTTTTTTTTATAAATAGTATTTTTTTCCCAATTACATGGAAAGATAGTTTTCAACATTCGTTTTTTATAAGATTTGGAGTTTCAAGTTTTTTCTCCCTCCTTCCCTCCCATCCCCTTTCCCCAAGATGGCAAGCAATCTGATATAGGTTATACATGCTTTGCTTACCTTCTAAAATTTAAATAAACGATAGTCAGAAGTAATGTTCAGTGTCCCTTCCATTTATATACCTACAGAGTATAAAGCATTCTTTCATGTTATTTATCTCTCTGAGTTTCACAGTAACTCTGTGAAGGGCAGGGATTTTTGTCTCCATTTTAGAGGAGGAAACAAAGTTTAAAGGGTTAAATGACTTGCCTAAGTCACACAGATAGTAAATGGTAGAGCCCAGAATGGAATGACAATCCAGGAATCTTTTCACTATAGCAAACTACCTCTCGCTCATGGCTGGCATGGATTCTGTCATTCAAAAACAAACAAAAATAACTCTGGCCCTTTTTGGCTTTTAAGAAGGGTGCTTCAGGATTTATTAGGTCATCACCTTATGTAAAACTTCATGTGGTTTTCCATTTGGAAACCAGAAGGGTGAAGGAAGGCAGCACAAAAAAAGCCTGTGACTATTTTTAACATCAAATATAAAGTGACTCAATTTCTGACCCATTCACTTTGTTCAACCACAGTTGGTTTTATGGCTCTAGTCTGGGTGTCATCATATCTGCCTATATTACTGAGGAGCTGAATAAAGGAAGAAAAAGGAAAAACCAGCTGCTTCTTCCTTAGAGGAAAATTAAGCAAGTGCTGCTCTCTAACCTAGACTACAGAACCGCCCACATCCACTTCAAGAATTTCCTCATATTGCAAAATATCTGAGCAACACAGAGACCTGAAGAGTCTTTGGCTGAGAGCTAGGCCAGGCTTACTATTTTGCAACTTTTAGGAGAGCGTGTGGAAGAAACCCGGTCCCCCCTGAATCAAGAACTAGTAGGGTAGAAGTTTAAGGATGGGGAGAGTCCAAGAAAGCAATAAGGTACAGAGGAAAGACAATTGCCTCTGAAGTCAAAGGACCCACATTAGGACATTGCCTCTGACTCCTACTCTCAGGGTAACCTTGGACAGATCATGGCCTCCTTGGGCGTCAGTTTCCTCATTTGTAAAATGGAGGGATTGGACTTGATGGTTCCCGATGTACCTTTAGGTTCTACATTCATCATCCTAAGAAATCATAGCCGACCCGAGACAAAATTATGAAGTAGCTTGAGTTTGTTTTCATCTTCTTCTTGGACCTCACTTAGAAACTGCGGGGAGTCATAGTTCATGGTCTCTGAGGTCCCCTCCTAAGATCCTATTTGTCTACCTATTTCAGGGCCCTCTTTTCAGAGCAGTCTGCTTCCTCCACTCTCCCAACCCCCATTTCAACGAGCACTTTGCACTCGCTGTAGAGCCAGGGGCCAGCTCCAGTCGTCCTGATCCGTATCTGGCCGCTGGACCCAGATGGCTCTAGAGGAGAGAGTGAGGCTGATGACTTCGCACAGCCCTCCCTCACTTAAAGCCAGTTCACTTACATGTCATGGCATCGCTTCCCTGATGCCACGGTCCTCTTCAAGAATGTAGAGCCTCACCGGGGCTCGATGTCCCCTGGGGCAATTAATACCTACTCATACAAAACACTTCCTTCAAAAACAGAACAAAAAGTTCTTAAGTTTTCCAAGTAAATTGTCTTTGCAATGTTTTTACTTTATAAATACTTAATAAATACCAAATAAATTTATAAATATTTTATAAATCATTCTCCTAATTCTGTATACTTTATTCTGTATCGATTCATACGAGTCTTCCCAAGTTTCTCTGAAACCATCCCCCATCATCATTTCTCAAAGCCCAATAGTATATGCCATATTTTGTTCAACCATTTCCCCAACTGGTGGGCACTCCCTTAATTTCTAGTTCTACAAGTCTTTTTAAAGTACCTTTAAGTGTTCATCTGGGACCTATAGCTTGAATTCATTAAGGACAGCTAGATGCTGTCTGACCTAGGTTTCAGTTCTCTTGGTTAACCATCTTTGTTTTATCTTTTTCAGTTAAAAAATTATTCTCCTTAAAAGAGAAAACAGAAGCAAAGTATAAGTTGAGTAGTTCAGCCTTCTCATCACAGTCTGTTATTATCATCCTATCCACCCAAAGAAGTGGTCCCATCACTTATTTTATCTTTTTCTTGCTCCCAAATTGTTTTTAAAGGTCCTTTTTGCTTTCTGTTCATCAGTAGCTTTGATTCATTCCGAGTATTGGTGTTTCTGGCTCTATTCTCAAAGGACCATGTACTCTTTTGTATCTATCCTCAGTTTCCCTTCTTACATATTCTTTACATGTCTTTCTAAAATAGGAGTTTGTCAATTCCCTGCATACATCAGTCTTTGGAGCAACTCTACCTTTCTTTATTCTAATTCAGAATAGTTTCTGTTTAAGTCTTTGCAACTTCACTCTTGAGAGCATTATGGCCCATCTTGGGCTAGTTTCTCTTCTAAAATATTAAGCCTTTGATCCTAAATGTACCTACAACACACCTTTAATTTTAATTTCCAAGGACTGGTTACTATTTGTAGTCAAATATGTCAATATTGATATGATTCTGATCTGCTAGTAGTAAGTCAACTAATTGATCATTAGACAAGGATCTTTCCATGTAACAACAGTTAAATTAATTTTTTATAAATGGTCTAAAAACCATGTGATTCTTGACATGCTCTGCCCCCTTTTCTAAAATCTTGCCAGACACAGTGCAGAAATGGAAGGAGGCTTTACAATATAGGGAGCCATTTTGTATTTTTCTTCGTTTCATGGGTTGCCATGGCCATGTTATTCACAGAATCGTGGAATTTGAGAGGTGAAGGGATTTCAGTACCATCTAGTTCTTTTAGAACAGAGGTATCAAACACACTGCCAGAAGGCATTACAGCCCTCGCCTCCTCCAAGATCAATCAGATTAAATTGCAATTGAGAATTATTTAACAAAATAAATAAAAATATAATAGAATATAGATAATGTTAATTTGTGGCTTTCTAAGTCAATATGTTCCTACAGGGATCTTTATATACAGTTTATTGGCTCCTATTTCTATTTGTGTGATCCATTTTTCTTGATGTAATTTTAATTACTGTTTCCCTTTCTAGATGTTCAACAACCATCTCTTCAAAGATCCATTCTAGAATCAAAGTTAAGCTCATTAACCTACAGTTTGCAGAGTCTACTCTCTTCCTTTAAAAAAAAAAAATCTGGACATTTATCCTTCTCCAATCTTGTAGAAGGACTCCCATTTGCCAAGTTATTTCAAGTATCACTGGCAGTGGATCAGCAATCATATCTGCCAGTTCTTTCACGATCTAGAATGTAGTCAGTTTTGTTATAATACTTGTTTTGAAAACATAAATATGTTCTAACATAATTAATATATTAATGAACAATTTTGTTTCCTTCTGTGTGATTTTTTTCTGGGAGAAACAGCAAGAAAGTAGAAAAATGCACCCAGCTGACCTGAGACATGTAGGAAGACATAAAATGCACATGTGTATATACCTCAAACATCTACCAACTACCCCAGTTCACCATGTGTTTTACAATTCTTTAATATTTGTGACCTTTTCGATATATTAAAAAAAAAACACTCATTCAACATCCCAAACATGTTTAAGTGCCATATTTATTGTATATCATTTAGTGAAACAGGAGTTATCAGAGGAGCAGGGCTAGTCCTCACCCTTGCACTCCATCCCCAACTTCTGCCTTGGTGCTGGCCTCCCTCCTGTTCCCAGAATTGTGGCCAGTAGAAGCCAACCTCGTTTCCTTTTTTGTCTGACTTTTCTAGCCTGGTTCCTTGGAAACTGGGACTCTGGATGCCACTACCCTTTGTTGTAGTATGTATGTATTTTTTAACCATTTTACAAATATAAAACTGCTACCCTTTTTATTTTCTATTTTTATGTGTAATCTGATGAAGTTTTTGAGTGTTGTTCCCCTAACTCCATTTTCCCCATAAACTCAGTGATTTTTAGGAATACATATATTGCATTATAGCAGAATTGACTATAGAGTTTATCTTGGCTAGGTGATATGAGTTCATCAAGAGCAATCAGGTGCTCCGTTACTATCTTCTTTCTCATCTTGGAAGTCAATTGCCTGCTAATAATTTTTATTTTTTTTTATTTTTTGAGAGTTTTTAAAAAAATTTTCCCACTTAATAGTATTTTCTTTTTTCCAATTTTATGTAGAGATAGTTTTCAGCATTCACTTTTATAAGATTTTGAGTTCCACTTTAGTTCTCGCTTTCCCCCTTCTCCCTCCAAAGACGGCAAGCAATCTGATATAAACTATACATGTACAATTCTATTAAACATATTTCCACATTAGTCATGTTGTGAAAGAAAAATCAGAACAAAAGGGAAAAACCACGAGAAAGGAGAGAGAGAGACAGAGAGACAGAGAGACAGAGAGAGAGAGAGAAGAGTAAGTTTTGATCTGCATTCAGATTCCACAGTTCTTTCTCTGGATGTGGATACCATTTTCCATCATAAGTCTGGAATTGTCTTAGATCATTCTATTGCTGAGACGAGCTAAGTCTATCAAAGTTGACCATTGTACAATGTTGCTGTTATTGTATACAATGTTTTCCTGGTTCTGCTAACTTCACTCCCTGCTAATCACTTTTGCTCTTCATTTCCAGTACAAAGGCTGATTTACTTAGCAAAGAAAACACAATGTAAGAATTCAGCAGCCCCTCTATCTCCTCACCTAATGTCCAGCCTACTGATGATAAACCTCTCTCTGGACCCCCTGTAGCTAGCTTATTTTTTGAAAAGCAGATGCAATCTGTCCAGAACCATACTCTAAGCCTTTCCAGCGTAATAGAATTGGATAGAGCTTACATCATTTTGCCATAACCTGTGAGAACCCATGGTCTCCTCCATACCATGATGTTATATTGGAGTAGGGTGTACTAGCTAAGTATGTTTTAATAAATGAAAGTGACTTTGTAGTTATTTAAGGTTCTTAAGCTCCCCTTGTCAACAGGTTATTTTGATATTTACTATTATACTGTTTCATCTAGACCATTCCCTAGGCTTCTCTCTGCCCAGAGTTTTCCTTATCCATGCCACTCTATGCTCCCATAAAATTGTTTTTTTGTGTGTGTTTTTGTGTACAACACCTCTAACACTATTCCACATTCATGACATTGCTTATACTATTTCTGCTATGACTAAAATTTCTTTCTACCCCTCCCTTTAGATGTTAAACTCTTAGGCACTTTTAAATGTACAATTCAAATGCTACCCTCTCCAGTGAGCCTCTTGTTTACCCTTCTAGTCCATAGAAACCATAGCAACCTTTCCCTTGAGATTGCATAAACTTTGTTCTGCACCTCTATAACATGCTAATATAATATCACATATTATAAATATTTACATATGTATCTTATCTGCTCACTAAATTGTAAGCTCAATAAGGGCAGGGATCTCTTCCTCTTGTAAAAGATAGCATGACATAGGATATAGGGAGCTAATCCCCAAGTCAGGACAACCTGGGTTCAAGTGCCATCTCTGACACATATTAGCTGTGTGATATTGGGCAGGTCAGTATCCCAGATAACTCTCTAAAATTGTAAGTTTCAGAAGAATTTCTCATCTTCTCTGATAGAAGAAATCTCCTCATCAAGGAATTCCCTGCATAGATTAAATGATAGTTCCAGATCAAAAACATGTATGTAGGCTTTAAGGTTTACAAAGCATTTTATGTATGTGATGAATGAAAAGTCCAAGAGACATAATTTCTGGGTAATTAATAATCAATTTATTAGTTATGGCTAGGAAATAATTAATAGATTTGATGTTAGTGGCTTTCTCTCATAAACCAGATGAACCTTAGGGGCTGTTGAATGTTCAAATACACTTGGAAGAGTGGGCGTTCCTGACAGGCAGAAATCAATTCTAATTGGTTAACAAATAATGAGAGAATGAGTATTATAATGAGAGGTGGGCCTATTCCGATGAGAGGCTGGGGAACATGATTGGTCACTGTCACTCTTGGATGAAGAAACTCTTCTTAAGCCAGACCACTCCCACCTTGGGCAATCTATATAAAAGGAATCCAAGAATTCCACCTAGATAAGATGGTCTTTACCTTTTGATCAGAACTAAGCTTTCCCAGTTGGGTGGGGTCCTGCCCAAGATGGAACCCAATCTCATCATCAGCCCCATCCTTCAGAGGCTGCCTTGACCTAGTGACTAATTAAGGAAATAGAAAGGGAAAAAAAAAAACCTCTGGATTCCCCACCCCCCTGCATATTACTAATTGGTTATAAATAACTATTTCTCTCATGTATAATATCTTATTTGGTCCTTATAAGAAAAGTATGTGGTGGGCAGATGCCACATGGAAGACACTTGTATTGCTTGGCCCCAGAGGGCAGAATTAGGAACAATTGGTAGAAGCTGCCAAAAAAAAAAAAAGCAAATTAAGGGTTAATAAATGAAAAAACAATTGGGAGAGCTGTCCAAAAGGGAATGAGCTTTCTTAGGAGGCAGTTAATCCTCCCTCACTGAAGGTCTTCGAGCAAAGGCCCGATGACCACTTCCAAGGATACTGCAGAGAGGGAATGCTTGCTTAAGACTGTGGTTATACATAATACACTTGAGACTGACTCAGGCAGAAACATGGGAGGGTGTACTGGCCTTTAATTGGTACCTTTTCATCTCATTTGATTTCTGAGGCAGCTCCCTGTGACCACAAGTCACTTTCATTGAGAATGGAGTCCAATAAAATGTTTTACTGAGCACTGACGAGATACATGTGATGTTTGACCCAGCTTAGAAATCCTGGTGGTGGTGTCCTAGGTGTTTTCTTCAAGGTTAGGACCTGTCTTTGTTTTTTTGTTTATATTTGTATCCACAGCACTTAGGCACTTAGTGCAGTGCCTAGAATATAATAAGCTCTTAATAAATATTGATTGGCTTATTGATTTTCTTATCCTTTTCCTTCCCCTTAGAATGGGGTTCTTATTTTTTTTTACATTTAATTGTTTTCTCAATTACATATAAATAAAAAATTTTAACATTCATTTTTTAAAAAATTTAAGTCCCATATTCTTTCCTTCCTTCCCTCCCCACCCTCTTCCTTGATAAGCCAAGCAATTTTAGATTGATTATACATGTGTAATACATATTTCCATGTTAGTCATGTTGTAAAAGAAAACACAGACAAAAAAACACACGCAAAAAAAGTGAAAAATAATATGCTTTAATCAGCATTCAGATTCCATCAGTTCTTTCTGTGGCGGCGGGTAGTATTTTTCAGCAAAGGTCCTTCAGAATTGTCTTGAATCATTGTATTGCTAAGAATTAGCTAAGTCATTAACATGGTATACAGTAACAGCAATATTGTACCATGAACAACTGGGACTGTAATACAATGTTACTGTTACTGTATACAATGTAGGACAGGGGATCTTCACCAGGCATCCACGAATCCATCAAGTGGTTCACTGATAGATGTCAGAAAGTTAGATGGGTGAAAAATTACATTTTATTTTAATATGATTCGTTTCCTTTGTGTTTTATGCATTTAAAAACATTCTAAGAAGGAGTTAATAACTTCCACAAACTGTCAAAGGGAACCACACAAGAAAAGGTTAAGGACCCCTGCCTTAGCTGATGACCTCCTTGCTAATTTGGATCCTTTAATCCAGCTCAAGTCCCCATGCCTCTTCATAATGCCCTGACACCACTCAGAATGCTCTCTTCTTCCTCTGAACTCTTCCTGAACTTAATAGCATGGGGGCAGATAGATTTAGAATTGTAAGGGCCTTTAGAGGTCAAATAGCCTAACGGCTTTATTTGATTTTGTTTCATTTTAATGTTTTCTTTAGCATCCTCTTTTCTTAATTGGTTATTAATAGACTTTTATTTATACCTTTTGTTTTTGCATTACCTAGATTTCCCCTTGTATTCTTCCCCTTCCCTTCTCATAGACAGCCATCCTTTATGATAAGTAATTTTTTTAAAAGAAAAAGAGGAAGAAAGGGAAAATTTCAGCCAAACCCATCAACACATCAAAAAATCTGACACTACATGAAGCGTTCCACCCCATGAACTCTGATGTCTGCAAAGGAGTGGAGAAAAATACTCTTTTCTTTCTTCTTCCTTCCTCCCTCCCTCCTTCTCCCTTCCTTCCTTTTTTTCTCTCTCCTCCCTTTCCTTTTTTCTTCCTTCTTTTCTCCCTCTCTTCCCTTTTCTCTCTTCTTTTTCCTTCCTTCCTTCCCTTCTTCCCCCTTTTCTCTTTCTCTCTGTTTCTTTTTCATCACTGTCACTTCCCTGCAACTCTCCTCCCACCCCACCCACTCACCTATCATAGAGCCTTCCTTGGTAACAAATAACTATAGCCGAGCAAAACAAATCAATATACCAGCCGCATCTCAAAATGTTTGTTTCATTCTGCATCTCCATCCAATTTCTCTGCTGTGAGGCAGGAGATACGCTTTACCCTTCAGCTTCTGACGTCATGAATGGGCACTGTATTAGTCAGAGTTCTGACATCTCAATGCGGCTATCTTTACACTCTTATGGACAATCCTATACATTGCCCCTTTGCTACTTTTGCTCTGCATTAGTTCACACAAATCTTTACAAGTTTCTTTGAATTCTTCATATTATGATCTCCTATGGCATAGTAATAGTCCATTGCATTCGTATACCACAATTTATTTAACCATTCCCTAGCTGATGAGGACCCATAGTTTTTCCAACTCCTTGCTACTACAAAAAGTGCTGGTGTAACTATTTTGTCATGTATGGGGCATTTCCCTATGTCTTTGACTTCTATGGTAACTCATATGAGGAAAGTGAGACTCAGGTTAATTGACTTACCCAAGTACAAGTAGATTACAAGTAGCAAAGAAAGGATTTCTTTCCTTGTCTTCCCAAACAGACGATAGGCACCTCAAGTAAAGGGATGTCATATTATAGGGGCAGCTAGGTGGTGCAAAGGATGGACTGGACTAGTAGTTAATCCAGCCTCAGATACTTAACTAACTGTGTGACCTGGGCCAGATCACTTGGTTTGCTTCAGTTTCCTTATCTGTAAAATGGGGATAATAATAGCATTTATCTCTTAGGTTTTTTGTAAGGATCAAATGGGATAATAATTGTAAAGTACCTGGTACATAGTAGGTACTGTATAAATGCTAGCTATTATTATTACAAAATCCTCTTTGTATCTCCCTCAGTTCTTTAGATACAGAAGGCATAGTAAAGTCTCCTCTAATGACAATGGGCATTTTGAGGGCAGGGCATGGTGTCTTATTCTTCTTTATATCTCTTTAGTGCATTACAGTCAGTATAGGAGGAGGAGAACTGGATCTGAAGTTAGAAGACCCAGGGTCCAATGCCAGCTCTTCTAAGTACTACCTGTGTGACCTTGGGCAAGTGACTTCCCCTCCCTGGGCCTGAGTTTCCTCCTCTGGAGAATGGAAGTGTTGGGGGAGGGGTTGGACCCAGTAACCTCTGAGTTCCCTTCTGGCTCTAAATCCTTCCATCTCTCAAGCAAGATCTGGGTGTCAGGAGTTTTCCCTAAGGCAAGGCAGGGAAAAGGAAGGCAGAAATCAGTGGTAAGAATGGCTCCCTTCCAACCCCTTGGTGTCTTTAGTATTTACATAAAGAGTTTCAGCTCTTTTTCAGTACAACTGGATTTTGACAGAAATTTTGGAAAGTCCCTGCAGTGGTTTCTCTTGAAATAAAAGAAGAAGCCTTCTGAAGCTGTTCATTAGCTCATGACATCCTCAGGCAAACCGGGCCAGGGTGTGTGTGTGTGTGTGTGTGTGTGTGTGTGTGTGTGTGTGTGTGTGTGTGTGTGTGTGTGTGTGTGTGTGTGAGAGAGACAGAGAGAGAGAGAGAGACAGAGAGAGAGACAGAGAGAGAGAGACAGAGAGAGAGAGAGAGAGAAATAGCTTCCCTGCCTGGAACAAAGAAAATAAAGGGGGTGGGTAGTGGGGAGGGGAGGGGATGTGAAATGGATGAGAATTGGACTCCACTAGAAAACAATGGACCAAATTCAATGTAAATAACAAATGAAAGCTTAATTGAAAATAATGTTTTCTCCAGCTCATTTTTTCCCTACTGCTTTGAGTCTGAAGACTTAACTTCAGTGTGGTAGGTAATCAGATAACAATGGGGTCACAGGGTTTAGAATTGGAAAGAGACTCAGTAAATAATAACATTGCAGGGATTTGAATCTGGGGCCTGACTTTCAACAGCCTGTGTCCTTCCCATTCTATCAGGCTATAAACCACAGGGTTCAGAGCCAAAGGGACCTTAAAGAACATCATGTCCAACTCCTTTATTTGATGGCTTAGGAAGCTGAGGCCCAGAGAAGGGAAGACCACACACACCTAGTGAGTAGCCGAGTTGCGACTGAACTTACATTCTCCCACTCCAAGCCCCAGGGCTCTTTTCACTTTACCATCTGCCAACATCATATTGATATAACATCTTTTGATTACAAAACACTTTACATCCATTCTCTCATTTGATTCTAATAATGGCAAATAAACATTTATTAAGCACTTACTATGTACCAAGTACTTTTCTCCCAGCTCTGTGAGGTAGAAAGGCAAGGATCATTATCCCCATTTTACAGGTGAGGAAACAACTTCTCAGAGCACCAAAGTAACTTGTCTGAGGTCCTATAGCTACTTGAGATAGGACTCAAACCCAGACCTTCTGAACCCATGCCCCCGACTGTTCCCACTGAGCATGCTCCTTTCAGATAGTAGTTGCCAGGCACTCTGATGCGTTCATGTCCACAAAGAGCTTTGCTGGCTCCATGATTAGGAGCACTGAGATTGGATTTCCAGGGCTTTCACTGTGTCTATAACTTAGGCAAAAGAAAGCTCCAACTCTCAGCTGAGTCAGCAGGTGTTTAGCCAAGACAGACTGTAAGACATGACCTTTTCAGGCTCATGTCTTCATTTTGTACCATGCCGAATTATCACTCAAAAGGCTGTTTCCAAGAAATCTGCATTAAATCACCAGTTCTTGAAGATGTTGAGAATGGTCCTGATGCTTTTATGCCTAGAAAATAACAATGTTGAGGTAGCAATTGAGTGCTATTACTGGCTTTCAGTGTGGTTTCTCTGTTAAGGAAGCCAAAGCAGCTAAGTAATGCTGGCAATAAGCAACAATAGTGGGGAGTAACCCTGAGGATTGCAGCAGACTATCTCCCACCCTGAGTTTGCCTGCAGCAATACTTAAATGCTGATGTTTCTAATTTTTTTTTAGTCGGTTTCAGTTGTATCTAATTCTCTGTGACCCCATTTGAGGTTTTCTTGGCAAAGATACTAGAACGGTTTGCCATTTCCTTCTCCAGATCATTTTACAGATGAGGAAACTGAGGCTAGATAGTGTTAAGTGACTTGCCAGGGTCACACAGCTAGTAAGTGATAGAAGCCAGATTTGAATTTAGGACAACCTGACTCCAGACCCAGTGTTCTATCCATTGTGTCACCTAGCTGCGCTCCTTCCCCCCACCCCGTGTTACTTACAAGCTGTCTCATTATATTTATGTTACAAAGCTGATTTTCTTGAAAGAAGGGAGAGCAAGAGGGCCAGGTAAGACTTTTTTGCAGAAGGTGACTTTGGCACTTCATGTTCCTAGCTACCTTTGCCCTGTTCATCTTTGTATCTCTGTACTGGGTATGGCCCTGGTGAAGTCTTGTATACCAGTCAATGCTACAAGCAGCCTAAACTCTTGGACACAAAGAACACCACATGGGACCATAGATTTAGAGGTAGAGAGGACCTCAGATATAGATGAGACTTATAGAACTAATAATAATCATAGTAATAGCTGATATTTATATAGTGCTTACTATATGCCAGGCACTGTGCTAAGCACTTTGAAATTATTAACTCTCTTGATATTCACAACAAGCCTGGGAGGTAGGTATCAGTATTATCTCCGTTTTATAGATGATGAAACTGAGGCCAACAGAAGTTAAATGATTTGCCTGGAATCACACAGCTAGTAAGGGTCTGAGTCAAGTCTTCCTGACTCCAGGCTTGGTGCTCTAACCACTGAAGTGACTTGTCCAAAATTAGAATGGTATTAAGTAGCAGAGCCTAGGAGTTGAACCCAGATGACCTAATTTAAAATCTGTCAGTCTTTCCACTGTACCACACTATCTCCCTCGAGAGCTGGGCAATCATTATGTCACAAGGTCAGCGACAGCTTTGTCTTTGCTAATAGTTTCTGAGTCTACCTCCAAGCCCAATCTTATCCATAGAAAAATAGGATTTAGCATTGAAAGGATGCTCAAAAAGCCTTAGTCCAACAGAAGAGGAAACTGAGTTCTAGAAAAAGGAAACAGCTTGCTAATTAGTGGCAGAGCCAAGATTAGAACCAAGATTCTTACTCTAAATCCAGTCCCCTCTTTCCATTATACCATAATACCCCTCAGCCTTTTCCTATTCTCTCAGGTATGTCTGTGCCAAAGCTCATGGGACCCTGAGTCACTCACTCTTGGAGATCTTCATTATCTAAAGTACATTAAGCAATGTCATCCTGACCTCTAATGCCAGCAAATTAAGCTAAGATCCTGCACAAAATCCCATTTCTCCATGGTCCTTTGTTCACTGTACTATCCAAGATGGCAGTAGACAAAATGGTAGAATTTGCCCTTGGCATCACCTTGCTCCCTCTTTCAGTTTTATTACACCCTTCAGTGCCTTCATCCCTTAGGCACTTTGTTTTCAGAAGCGCCCTGCACATAGTAAGTGCTCAATGAACAATTACTGAATCAAAATGCATTTGTTGGTAAGGAGTTAAAAACCACTAGATTTGGAGTTGGGAGCTCTGGATTCTAGTCTCAGCTATGTAACTACTTAATAAGCATCAGTATCCTATTTTTAAAAGCTATTTCCTTTTTCTAGAACTCATTTTCCTCTTTTATTGAAGGAGGGGATGGATGGATTAATGCTTTTTGAGCATCCTTTCAATCCTGACATGAGAAGCTCTCTAAAGTTCCTTCAAATCAATCAGTCAATCATGTTTTTATTAAGCACCTACTAGTTGCTAGGAGTGAAATTCATGGCTCTATATAGCTTTTGATGGGCTCTTTTTCACTCTATCTTCTTCTCCACAATCTAAGACTTCTCTAGCCTTCTCAATATTCTTTTTTATTAGACTTATCAGTAAGTATATCCTAAAGGTTGGACTTTAACCAGAATGACACATTATATCCTTAACGTACTCTGCCGCTAATTGAGAAACAAACATCTCTGTTGCACATAAAAGAAAGTCATTATTGCCAGATCACAAAATCAAAAAGGCTACCAATCAAAAAAGTGAGAACACAGGGAAGCACTCAAGTGGAATTCTGAGTGCTATCTTTGATACAGAGGGGGGTGGATAATTATAAGGCAATGCTTCCTAGTAATAAAATGCATTAATAATCAATTAGCCCTTAAATTCTTGAGAGAGCAAAACTATAACTAAATACTTTAGAAAACAACATGTGCACTGAATTTAGAAAAATGCATTTGAGTAAACTGTGTTATCCTTTAGCTTTGATATTATTCATCAATATCATAAAACCTCTATCACTTTCTACTAATGTCTCTTTCGGTATCACGTCTTCAGTCACATAGTTATTGCTCTAGTTCAGACCCTGATCTCCCACCTCCATAGGTAACCCTAATTTTACTTCATCAAATTCCTAAACCTTTAAAAGGCAGTTCAAATGCCACCTCTAAATGAGCTCTTTATTAATTTGTTGTTCAGTTGTTTCAGTTGTGTCTGACTCTTTGTGACCCCATTTGGGTTTTTTTTTGTTTTGTTTTTAGGCAATTGGGGTTAAGTGACTTGCCCAGGGTCACACAGCTAGTAAGTGTCAAGTGTTTGGTCTGAGACCAGATTTGAAATCAGGTCCTCCTGACTTCAGGGCCGGTGCTCTATCCACTGCGTCACCTAGCTGCCTCTACTTGGGGTTTTCTTGACAAAGATATTAGAGTGGTTTGCCATTTCCTTCTCCAGCTCATTTTATAGATGAGGAAATTAAGGCAACCAGGGTCAAGTGACTTGTTCAGGGTCACAAGGCTAGTAAGTATCTGAGGCTAGATTTGAGCTTAAGTCTTCCTAACTTAAGGCCGGAAGCTCTATCTACTGTACCCTAGCTGTTAATGCCTTCGCCTGGAATTACCTTGAATCCATTTTTTTTTTTTACTTTTTTATTAATTTATTTTGATTTATCAACAATCACTTCCATAAGCTTTTGAGCTCACCTTCCTTTTCTACCTCCCTCTCCAAGACATAGGGTATACATATTTGAATTTATTTTATAAATATTTCCGTGTATCCATGTTGTTTCCCTCAATAGAATAAAAGCTCTTTGAAGGCAAAGATGTTATCTGGCATATGGTAGGTGCTTATTAAGTGCTTGTTAATGGGTTAAGCAAATTTGAATATATTTTGTGTTTTTGTGTTTACTTACTTTTATCTATATTGTATCTCCCCAGTAGAATATAAACTCCCTGAGGACAGGGACTGTTTCATTTTTGTGTGTTCACAGTAACAGAGCAGATGGCAAAACTGAACATTTATTATGTGTTTACTATATGCCAGACACTGTGCTAAGTGTGGAAATAGAAATATAAGCAATCAAACTGGTAACTACTCTCAAGCATCTTACATTTTGATAGAGAAATATGATACCTTAAAAGAAATTGGAAAGAAGGTAGGGTACCCAAGGCTGCTGGTGAGGAGGGAGAAAATTCCAGAAAGTGAGGGTCTGGTCCCCTTATAAAATGGCAGTCTAGACTAGGGACTCATTAAATCAGGAGAGAAGGCCTAGAGGCATCTGCAGGATGGGAAGTCTGCTAGCGAGGAGGTAGAGAAGTCTGGAGAGTCACTGATAAAGGAGCAGATGGCCTGGGGGGATGGCTGGGTGCAATGGGAAGTATGTACTGATCTGGTCTGGAGCTGGCTAGACGCACTGCTTCCCCTCACCCATCAAGGCAGCTTAGGCCTAGGCAAAAGTGCCAAAGTTGCATGAATGAATTCCCCAAAACACTGGGGACATTATTTCTGTAGGTCCTTTCTCAAAGGGTGTTGCTCTAGGTGAGGAAAGAGAAGCCTGGTGGTGGTAGGATAGATAGAAAAATGGTCAATGCAGACAGCTGGTTGGGATGTGAAGCACCTGTCCAACTTGTACCTGAACAGAAATCTCCTCTACATTCCCAATAAATGGCCATCTTCCCTTCTCCAGACCCAGAGACAGAAGTTTAGGAACTCATACTGGGCACTCCATGCTTTCCTAGCAATGATAGGACAGCAAATCTTATCATTCCTCACTCTTTATGTGTTCCTAACTTAGAAACTGTTTATTTGCTTCTGGACGTCTGGCTCATAGTGAAGCATTCTTTCAACTTTAACATGTTATCTCCCACAGGTCTGGCAGCAGACCCAAGTCATGCCCAGGGGAAAGGATGGCTTTAATGAGTAAGGATTTGAAGAATGTTTAGTTGAGCATCCTTCAGATGCTGCATGCTCATTTTACACATGAAGAAACCAAAGAAACCAAAAGAAAAATGCTTTGCTCATGGTCATTCAGTTAGCATCAGAGCTGAGACTAGGACCTTGGTATCCTGATTCCCAGTTAGGGAATTTCCATTGGCAGCTGTCATTTCTACCAATGGCTATTAAAGATGCAGTAATAAGAGGGGAAAATTCCAAGACAAAAATCATAAGGTCATAGGTTTAGTACTAGAAGGGACCTGAGAAGTCACTTAGTCCAACCCTGTAATTTTTCAGATAATAATAATAATAGCTAACATTTACACAGCACCTACCATGTGCCAGACATTGTGCTAAGCTCTTTACAATTATTATCTCATTTCATCCTCACAACAACCCTGGGAGGTAGATGCTATTATTATCTTCATTTTACAGATGAGGAACCTGAGGCAAATGGAGGTTAAGTGAATTGCCCAAGGTAACACAGGTAATGAATAGCAGATTCAAGATTCAAATCTATGTCCTAGGACTCTAGGTCCTGCTCTCTCACTACCAAGTCACATTGCTGCAGCATAGCTAAACAGAAAAGATCTAAACAAAAGAAGTAGCACGAAAAGTATCATCAGGGAGACAAGAGAACGAGACATTCCAGGCATAGGAACAGACAGTGCAAGAGAGGAAGGGGATTAAAGCGTAAGTAAGAATCCTGGAGAGGTCAGAGGGGGCCAGGCTTTGAAAGGTTTTAAAAGCCATAGAGAGGTGCTTAAGCAGTTAGGTGGCACCATAGGGCACGGAGCCCTGGGTTGCAGTCAAAAAGACACAACTTCAAATCCAACCTCAGACTCTTCCTTAGCTGTGTGACTCTGGGCAAGTCACTTAACCTTTGTTTGTCTCTATTTCCTTATCTGTAAAATAGAAATAATAATAGTACTTACCTCCCAGAGTTGTTGTGAGAATCAAATGAAATAATAATTGTAAAATACTTAGTACAGTGCCTGGCACAGAGTAGGTGCTTAGTAAATGTTAGCTATTATTCTATGTGTTCCTAAAATAGAGAGCCACTGAGTTCATGGAGAAGAGGCAACGAGGCAAGAGTAAGCCAGGGCTGCAATGCCGGTGAAACAGTTACAGACACATTCTCCTTAGGATCACAGGAAGTATTGGGCTGGGGTGTGCCCTGCACACTGCCTTGTACAACCTCACCAATCTCCTTGACAACTTCCCTGACGGGATTATCCTACATCAGAGAGAACATTTCCAGGGATAGGTAGTCCAGTGACTTCCTTAGGGGCCATGCAATGCCCTTACCATCCAAGGTTACCCACTTCTGCTCTAAAATTTCCCCCACTGTTTATATATTTGGAGGAATCAGGAAAAGCTTCATGCAAAAGATGGTGTGTAAGATGTATCTTGAAATAAAAGAGGGATTCTGAGACCCAGAGATAAGGAGAGAGGACATTCCAGGCATGAGGGACTCCCAGTGAAAAGTCATGCAGACAAGGGATAGAGTGACATGTGTAAGGAGCAGAGAGAAGGCCAATTTGGCTGGATCATAGCAGACAGGAATGGAAGTAACATACAATGATGCTGGAAAGATAATTTGGAACCGAGGTGTGAAGGGCTTTAAAAGTCAAACAAAGGAAACTATATTTTATCCTAAAGACAATAGGCTGTCGTTGGAAGGATAGCTTATGAAAAATCACTTTGGCAGCTATACAGAGAATGGATTGGAGAGGGAGAGAGACTTGAGACAGAGGTGCCAATTGGGAGACCATTGCAATAGCCCAGGCTAGAAGTGATGAGGCACTGGACTATGGTGGTGATTATATGAGTGAAGTGAAAGGTTTGGAAGCAAGAGATGTCATAGAGGTAAAAATGGCAAAATGTGGTGATTGATTTGCCGTGTGGGGGTGAGAGTGAAAAATTCAGGATAACACCAAGGTTATGAACCTGGATGATTGGAAGAATGGGAGAACCCTTGATAGAAATAGGGAAATTCAGTAGTGGAGAGGGTTTGGAAGGAAAGATAATGAATTCTGTTTTGAACATGTTGAGTTTCAGATGTTATTTAATAGGCAGTTGGTGATATGGGACTGAAGCTCAGGAGAGAGATTTGGGCTGGATATATAGCTAATATTAATAATAATAATAATAATAGGTAACATTTATATAGTGCTTACTACGTGCCAAGCATTGTGTTCAGCACTTTTTGGTCCTCACAACAACCCTGGGAGGTAGGATTCTATTGTATCTCCTTTTTATAGATGAGAAAACTGAGGTAAACAGAGGTTAAGTGACTTACCCAGGGTCACACAACTAGTAAGTATCTGAAGCCACATTTGAAATCAGATCTTCCTGACTCCCAGCCTAGTGTTCTGTTCACTGTGCTACCTAACTGTCCCTGGATATATAGATTTATGAACTATCTATATGCATAGAGATGACAGTTAAATCTACTTAAGGAAAGCCTTTTCTTGGAGTTATATAACCATGAGCAGGTAGCACTGTTGACCTGGTGGCAGTTGGCTGAAGGATAGGCATAGCGTCTAGCAGAAGCTAACTAGCCTCTATATAGCTTATCAGTCAGCCTATGAAGCCACCCTGGAATTCATGCCTCTGCTTTCTCTTATCCTATCCATTTCTAGGAACTCTGGTTTACAAATAGACAGCTAGAAGAGGTTGACAGAAGAGCAAAATCAGAGGTAGTCCCTGATGATTAACTTGCCAGGATGGTTTCAGAGGCAGTAGTAATGTTTCATTAGTTGCAGTAGGTCTTAGTTCCTACTGAGATACATGTGAGATATTTAGCTGTTGTACACAGCAGGCACTAAATAAATGTTGGTTAGAATTCATAGGAATCTAGCAAATATTACCTTTGGGAAGTGGAAAGGAAGGAAATGGAATAGAGGGAGGTAATGTAGCCACACTGGATACCCACAATCTGTCAATCCCTTGAGGTGTTCATAAGTTAGAAGAAACTAATCTCAAAAATGACTGCTAAGTATTGCAGTGGATAGAGAGCTGGCCTTGGTGTCAGGGAGACCTGAGTTCAGATCCTGCCTCAGATACCTACTAGCCATGTGGCGAGTAATTTTACTTCTGTCTGCCTCAGTTTCCTTATGTGTAAAATGGAGATACTATAACAACTTCTTAACAAGGTTGTCAGTAAGATCAAAAGAAAAAATATATGTAAAGTGCTTTGCAAACCTTAAAATGCCATAAAATGCTAACTATTATTTTTATTGTTGTTTAATCAGTAAGTTGTGTCCTACTCTTTGTGACCCCATTTGGGGTTTTCTTAGCAAAGATACTGGAGTGGCTTGTCATTTTTTTCTCCAGCTCATTTTACAAATGAGAAAACTGAGGCAAACAGGGTGAAGTGACTTGCCCAGGGTCACACAGCTAGTAACTGAGGCTGGATTTGAACTCAGGTCCTCTTGACTCCAGGGCCAGTGCTCTATCCAGTTATCCTGCTTGTCATTTCTCACAGCACGATAGTATTCCATTACAATCATATATGATAACTTGTTCTTGATGAGCATCCCCTCAATTTCCAATTCTACCACAAAAAGAACTGCTTTAAATACCCTTGTACAAATAGGTCCTTTTCCCTTTTTTTAAGAAACTCTTTGAGATATAGACCTAGTAGTAGTATTGCTGGATCAAAGGGTATATACAGTTTTATAGCCCTTTAAGCCTAGTTCCAAATTGCTCTCCAGAATGGTTGGATCAGTTCACAACTCCACCAACAAGTGCAGTGCAATTCTTACAAGGACAGATGATTAATCTGATCTGGGTATATCAGCGCCTGTGGCAGTGAAAGCCTGGTTCAGACAATCTATTACTTCCCTTAAATAGGTATGAATGGAGCTCCTCATATCCATTTGCCTAAGCCTAAGCCATGCCTAATTGGCCTTTGAACTTACCTTTTTCACCCCCTTTCTTATTCCTACCACCTTCATGACTGTTTTCGCAATCTCTCACTCTCGGAGATCACAAAATCTGGAGAACTCATAAGCCAGCTAGTCTATGTATATATCTATAAAGGAATTCCCTCTGTGGCATGTCCAACGAGTAGCCTCTAACTTAAGTCCTCCAATGACAGAGTCCATTACCTCCTGAGGCAGCCTATTCTATTTTGAGATAACTTGAATTGTTAGAAACTTTTTTCTTTCCATTAAACCTAAATCTACCTAAAACTGCAAGTTCTACCCATTGCACCTCATGTTCCCCATGTCTTTTTTTTCTTTTTGGTGAGGCAATCAGGGTTAAGTGACTTGCCCAGGGTCACACAACTAGTAAGTGTTAAGTGTCTGAGGCTGGATTTGAACTCATGTCCTCCTGACTCCAAGGCCAGAGCTCTATTCACTGTGCCACATAGCTGCCCCTCTTCACGTCTTTTAATCTCCAGTTCCTTATTACATCAACAACAGTCTTTTAATTTAGCAGTCTAGTAGCCCTTTCATAAAAGAAAATGAAATTCATTGAGCATGACCTGTTCTTTATGAAGCTTTGCTGTCCCTAAATGATCACTGCTTCCCTTTCAAAGTGCTCACAAACCATCCCTTTATCAATATGTTCTAGATTTTTACAAATAATAAAATCATACTCTTCATGTATACTGCTACTTTGTTGATTGTTGCATAGGAGACATTAATCTATCCACCAGCCAATAAGGATTTGAATGGTGCAGTAGAAAGGCCACTTGACTTGGAGTCAGAACACCTGGGTTTAAATCTCAGCTCTGCAATTCATCAACTATGACTTGAAATAGATGATCTCTAAGTTCTCCTCCAGTTCCAAAGCCTATGAACTTGTAGGTTCTCTTTATTGAGCACACATGTGTCTATTCCCAGAGTCATCCTGGGATAATGATAACTTGAGATGATCACCTTTGTCTCTTGTTTCAGATCACCCCCTCCCCCCATTGCTACCAGAATATTGAGTAGTGATGCAGAGAGGCACTTGGTTGGGAGATAGCTTTAACCATGCTACAGAAAACTCAGGTGTAGCCTTTACCTATACAACCAGCCCATTAATCCCCTTGTCCCTCAGCATCCCTCAACTATCTTTTTCTGGCTTCTTTTTTTCTTCTTCAAGGCTGCCATTAATGTTCATTGTAACCTGAAATGTGTTTCTGTTTGGGAGAATGCCCACAATGTGGTTTTTCTTTATTGCTTAGTTCTATTCATCTTGCTGTTGTGGAATGTACAAATAAATATAAAACAAAGTCCCCTACCTTCAGGAAGCTTACTATCTAATTATAGAAAGAGACTCACACATACAGCAATGCAAGACAGCATAAAATTAAGTACTAACTTTATGCTGCAGTAACTCAAAGGAAAAGATATAGTTGTCAGAGAAAGCTTTTTGTAGATTCTTTTCTAAGTCTTGAGCTGGTCTTTGCTTAAATTTTTTTTTTCAAAGGATGTTTTAAAATATCTAAAGCTTTCTAGCACAAGAGCATTATACATTGTTGTAGCAAGTACTGCAATTTTTTACCCCTGGGATAAGTTTTTTTCTCTCCATTGACAATAATAGATAGCTCTCCCTCTCCTTCTTTGAGCACTTTTGAGCTGTATCTTTTGTGTAATTTGCATAAGCTAACCCAGCTGTTTCCAAAGAAGAGAGAAGTGAGAAAGGAACCTTTTTCACAAACTTCACAAAGCCACCACCTCTGAAACCTGTGCTGGGGAAAACCAAAAGGCAGAAGCTTGCTTTGACTGGGATGGCTAAGTAACAGTGCTTAGCCAGAGAGCCGAAGAACAGACAGATGTGAAGCAAGAGGCCAGTGCATGACACTCTACTAACCCTGAAGGAAAGGGTCCAGGTTGTGGCTGGGGCCATCTCTGAATCCTCAGAAGTCATTTGGGCAAGGGACCAAGGCTAGTGAGACTGCATTGCCCAGCATGGGAGGAGGCTGAGACAACTTTGAGAGCTAGTCCAGGGGTTAATCAAAATCAAAGGAGGAGTCAAAAATGAGCAGTAGGAACACATAAGGAAAAAATACTGAAATCAAAGGCCTCCTGAGAAAGAAAATTCATTTAAAGATTTTGAGCATAAGTGATAAACCAACAGGGAAGATGTCAATATCAGAATCAAAAATCTCCAGATCAGCTAAAGGAATCCAGACTACTATCAATAAATATTGCAAGACCAAGTAAAATGAATCAACAACTGGTGAGGCAGAGGAACCTGTGGATTCCCCAGAGAACATGGTAGGATGTTCCCGAATGACTTAAAAGAAAAATGAAGACTGTGAAAGAAGAATTTATCACCTGCACATCAAAAAGAATTGGTAGAATAGAAAAACTTGAATGCATGGTGGCAAACCTCACCGAAGATCAAAAGAAAAAAACAACTGGTTGGAAATGCAAAGACATATAAATGAAGGACAATCTGGAAGAAGAGAAACAAAAAGCACTAACATAAAAAGAACACACAATCTCCGTAGAAGAAAAACACATTGATCTAAAAGATAGGATGTGTAGAAACAATTTAAGAATTATAGGTCTCTGAAAAGGATGTGACAAGTCAAAAAACCTGAATACCAGAATGCAATAAATAATAAAAGAAAATTGCCTAGAACTTCTGATCACAGAAAGCAAAGTGCCAGTTGAAAGAATTCACAGATTGCTTCTAAAAAAACCCTATGATACAAATTCTAAGGCACATAGTAGTTAAATTTAACAATTCCAATGACAAACAATAAATTTTTCAAGTGACCAGAAGAAAGACTTTCAAATATAAAGAAAAGGAAATTCAAATAACACAAGATTATTCTGTGCCTACCAGAAACCACAGGAAGGAATGGAATAATGTATTCTGAAGAATAAAGGAAAAGGAGCTTGACCCAAGGTGGCATACCCTGAAAATCTTAGTCTAACCATTAATAAAAAAAAAAAAAGATGGACATCCATGAACCAGCTATTAAATAGTTGGTTCTTTATAGAGGAAGCAATAAGCATTATCTGCCAGAGAACAGTTGAACTTTTGGAGTCAGTTAATTACAAGTCTTTTCAGTGTCCCTCAGTTTGTAAATAAACTGTGTTTTTAGCTTTCTGATCCTAAACTTATAAGGAGAACTGGTAGCTCCTCTTGGAAAAGTACCAGATACGGATGTTCCCAGGTTCCACTTGAGTGGAGATAATCACCTAGAGAAGTAAAAGATTCTGAAGGGCCTCTCATGTCAGGATAGAGCCCCTGACACAAAATACCCTGTGAATTTTAAAAATAAAGAAATATACTCTTGTGATTTTTTGTGAATATTCCTTCTAATGATGTAGATTGTAATCCCTGAAAGAAATATAGAGGTAGAGGAAATCAAGGAAGACAAGCATCAGCATGTCTTTTGATGGGTGAAAATATCTAGCTGGAGCAATGGCACAGTTCTTGACTCAGTTATTGAAACTATATAAGTATATACTGAGATGAAACATGTTGGTTGCATTGACTATGATTAATTCAGTTTTCACTAAATTAATTAGTATTTAGAATTAATAGACTAGTTGTTGTTATTAGTAGTTCCAAATAAATCATTCCAAGGTGACCAGAGAAGAGTCACTTGTTCCAACAAGTGAGCAGGAGCCACTTGTTACACTGGGTGAAAAGGAGAGTCAGAGAGCTCAGAATTCTAGCCCCTCCTATGTGCCAGCTATGCTCCCAAAAGCCATTTGGCCTCAGAAATACAGGGATAACAAACCTTTCTCTACTTCCTAGGAGGCTATGGGGTGAAATATCCAGTTTCAAAGACTTTGAAAAATCTAATGGTAATTCTCATTGGAGAGGCAGGTTTGTCTAGTGAATAGAATGCTGGAGTTATTATCAGAATTATCTGGTTCAAATCCGGCCTCAGACTTTTATTAGCCATGTGATCCTGGGCAAGTCATTTAGCTTTTCTGAGCCTCAGTTTCCTCCTCCATAAAATGGGAATAACAACAGCAACAGCCTCCCAGAGCTCTTATGAAGATTAAATGAGGTAATGTAAAGTGCTTTGCAAACCTTAAAGCATATATAGGTGTTGGTCATTAGTTACATGATCAATTATTATTAATAATAACTGACATTTCTATTAGTTAACCTGTGGGAGTCAGTGTGACATAGTGGAAAGAATAAAGGGGATGGAGTCTGAGGATCTGGATTCAGATCCTGGTTCAGTTGCTCATTACCTGTGTGATCTTTGATAGGTTACCAGACTACCCAAGTCTGTTTCTCCCTCTGTAAAATGAGGGTATTGGACTAGAAAACCTGCAAGCTCTCTCTTAGCTATAAATCTATGATCCTATTATATTACAATTTTTGGTTGTAAAAAACTTTCCAAAGAAAACTATAGACCTTTTTCCCTAATGAATATTGATATAAAATTTTTAAATAAAATACTAGTGACCCTCCCTTATTAACCCCTGAAGGCCCAGAAAATATCACCCCAGGAAAAACCCTGGAACAATTGAACCAGAAGAAAGATGGGGTGCAGCAGTCCAGTAGCCCAGGTAGCTTAAGGGACTAACTGGAAAGGCCCCTCTTACCCTGGGGGAAGGGGAGCAGTACAGAACAGGAGGCCTCCCAGCAAGCTAGCAGAAAGCCCCACTTCAGCATACCAGGAAGAGATTCTGAAGCCCAGGTGGTGGAGCAGGCAAACACCAACACCTGGACCCCTGAGTACCTCATTGAGGGTGGGGGAACTGGTGGAAACCAGCTCAGAAAACCACCAGGTGCCTCGTCATTCTACAGCAACCAGCTCTCCCAGTGCCTCAGCAAAACTAAGGGAAGCAGAGCTCCAAGGGGCCCCAGGTGGATAAACACCCTACAACATCCATCTGAAAGGAGCTGAAGAAAGCAAAAGGAAGGAAAGGCCTGGGTGAGCAGGAAATCTCCAGGAGCCACACTACCCAATCCGACCCCTAGAGTTCGAGTGTTGCTGATTCCAGCCCAACATCAGGTAAGCTGCCAGAATCCTATAGCCTCCAGCTGCCAACATCAGACGCCCTGGTACACAAAGGCAGAGACCAGGCCTTAGGCTCGAAACACAAGAAGCTTGGGTCAGTGCCCTCTGCTCCCCAACAGGAGAGCCCAATCTCTTTAAAAGCCAGGAAATAAGTAAACACCATGAGCAAAAAGGAACATATGATAGATTCTTATTATGGGGAGAGTGAAGATCAAGGCAAAAAATTCTGAAGAGGACAACATTGTCAACAAACCTACATGTGGAACCTCAAAAGGGAATATGAACTGCTCTGAAGCCTAAAAAGTCTTCTTAGAAGAGCTCAAGAAGGATTTTAAAAGTCAAATGAGAGAGGTAGAAGAAAAAATGGGGAAAGAAATGAGAGGTATGCAAGAGAGAGTAAATAGCTTGGAAAAGGAAGGACAAAAATTAACTGTAGAAAACAAGTCCTAGGGGCAGCTAGGTGGCACAGTGAATAGAGCTCTGGCCTTGGAGTCAGGAGGACCTGAGTTCAAATCCAGCCTCAGACACTTAACACTTACTAGCTGTGTAACCCTGGGCAAGTCACTTAACCCCAGTTGCCTAAAAATTTAAAAAAAAAGAAAAGAAAAGAAAAGAAGCCCCTAAAAAATACAATTGGCCAAATGGGAAAGGAGGTACAAAATCTAATAGAAGAAAACAATTTGTTAAAAATTAGAATTGAGCAAATGGAAGCTAATGACTCTATGAAAGAACAAGAATCAGTCAAACAAAAACAAAAGAATGAAAAAATAGATGAAAATGTACAATATCTCATTGGTAAAACAACTGACCTGGAAAATCGATCCAGGAGAGACAATTTAAAAATTATTGGTTTACCTGAAAATCACGATGAAAAAAAGAGCCTGGACAGTATCTTTCAGGAAATCATAAGGAAATCAAAAGGCAAAGGAGCTTGGATCACAACCAAGGATCAACTATCCAGCGAAAATGAGCATGATCTTTCAGGGAAGGAGATGGATATTCAACAAAATAGGGGACTTCCATACCTTCCTGATAAAAAGACCACAGCTCAACAGAAAATTTGATCCTCAAATACAAGACTCAAGAGAGATATAATAATGTAAATGGGACAGAAAGAAACAACATGTTATTAATAAGGGCAAACTATTTACATCTCTACAAGAGAAGAAGATACTTCTAACTCTTGAGAACTATATTGTTATTACACCATGTTAAAGGGGCATACATAAAGGGGGTGGGCATAAATTGACTTTGATGTAATGATGAAAAAAATCTATTCAAGTGGGTTAAATGGATCCAAGTAAGTGAATTAATCTGATCTAAAATGTACTGAGAGAAAAGGAAAGGAGAAGGCAGACAAGGGTAAATTACATCACAGGAAAAGGCACAAAAACCTGTTACAGCAGAGGGAAAGAAAGGAGGGAGATGAGCATTGTTTGAACCTTACTCTCATCAGATTTAACTCAAGAAGGGAATAACATAATCAGTTAGGTATAGAAATCTAACATGCCCTATAGGCAGTAGGAGGGAAAGGGGGAAAGAAAATGGAGGGGGTTAATAGAAGGGAGGTGGGACTGAAGGAGGCGGTGGTCAAAAGCAAAACATTAGTGAGGAGGGAAAAGGAGAAAGAAAAGCATAAACAGGGAGGGGAAAGGATAGAGAGAGACACCAAAAGACACAAATAGTAATCATAATTGTGAATGTGATATATGAATGTAATGGAATACTATTGTGCTATAAGAAATGATGAACAGGCAGACTTCAGATAAACCTGGAAAGACTTGTATGGTTTGATGCTGAGTGAAATGAGCAGAACCAGGAGAATGTTGTATACAGTAACAGCCACACTGAGTGATAACTGACTTTGACAGACTTAACCCCTCTCAGCAATACAAGGATCTAAGACCTCTCCAAAAGCCTCATGATGGAAAATGCTATCCACATCCAAAGAAAAACTATGGAGTTTGAATACAGATCAAAGCATACTATTTGCTATTTTTTTTTCCTTCTGTTGTGTTTTGTTTCCTCTTTCTGGTGGTCCCTCCTATTAGTTCTAATTCTTACTTACAACATCACTAATGTGAAAATATGTTTAATAGAAATGTATATATATATATAGCCTATATTAGATTATGCACCATCTTGGGGAGGAAGGCAGGGAGGGAGAGGGAGAAAAATTTAAAACAAAAACTTATAGAAGTGATTGTTGATAAGTCAAAATAAATTAATAAAACATTTTGGGGGTAAAAAATAAAATACTAGTAAAGAGATTGCAGCAATATAGTATAAGGACCATACACTATTACCAGGTGGGATTTATACCAGGAATGCAAGGCTGGTTCAATATTAGCAAAACTATCATCATAATTGATCAAATCAGTAACAAAACCAGCAGAAATTATTATTATCTCAACAGATACAGAAAAAGTCTTTGACAAAATACAACACCCATTCCTATTCAAAACACTAGAGAACATAGGAATAAAGGGAGCCTTCCTTAAAATGATAAGTAGTATCTATCCAAAAACCATCAGCAATCACTGTCTATAATGGAGATAAGCTAGAAGCTTTCCCAATAAAATTAGGGGTGAAGTGAGGATGCTTATAATCACCACTATTATTTAATATTGTCTAGACATGGTAGCTATAGCAATAAGAGAAGAAAAAGAAATCAAAGGGATTAGAACAGACAATGAGGAAACAAAACTATCACTCTTCAGATGATATAATGGTGTATTTAGAGAATCCTAGATAATCGACTAAAAAACTACTTGAAATAATTAATTACTTTAGTAAAATTGCAGGATATAAAATAAACCCACATGAATCATCAGCATTTCTATATGTGACTAACAAAATCCGGCAGCAAAAGATAGAAAGAGAAATTCCATTTAAAAGAATTATAGACAACATAAAATACTCGGGTCTACCTGCCAAGACAAACCCAAGAACACACAACTACAAAACACTTTTCATGGAATTTATAGTCTAGTAGAAAAATAAAACACAAACCCAGAGAACTATATTACAGGCTTTGCAGCTTACCTGTATGACCTTGAACAAATCGTCCAACCTCTCTGTGTCCATGTCCTCATCTTCAAAATTGGGAAGGGAGCAGGGGGAAATGGAAGACTAGATGATCTCTAAGGTTTCTTCCAGCTCTGGATCTATGAGCCTACAGTCCTTCAATGGATTCTCTATCTCTTCAATGCCAATAGTCTTTCCAATGTTACAGTCATAACCAGTCAACACCTCCTCCTCTAATGAGATTCGTCTATATCCTCTCATAAATCCTACACAGGGAGCCCACTCCAAAGACTGGAGTCCGTCTGCTAAGTCTCAACATTACATGGGTCCCAACGTGGCATGCCCTCTCTCCGTTGGTTGTATGTCACAATCCTTATATGATGAAATTACCTCCTTTCCTATTCATCTATCTCTTTGGTAATGACTCCTACCATACTTTCTTTTTTTTTTTCCGTAATTCTTCATTAGTAAAATGCATTCAATGTAAAAATATGTCTTTCCATTGCCTTTTGGATGACCTAATGATCCTATTATATGTTAAGTACATTGGAGAGTTGCCAAAGGAAGTGCTACTTAAAAGCATAACCATCTGAGACCCTCTCTTCTTTGGCAATTGTCTAGTGCCTATACCTAAATTGGAGACATTGTGGTACAGTGAACAGAGCCACGGGTTGAGAAGCAAGAGGCCTGCTTTCTAGTGTCAGATCTACCACTGGCTAGTTGTGTGACCTTGGACAGCTTACAACTTTTCAGCCTTAGACTCCATGTCTGTAATATTAGCAGGGTAGGGACTAGAATTAGGGGTTCTTAGTTTGAGACTCATGAACTTGGTTTATAAAATATTTTGATAATTATTTCAATACAATTGATTTCCTTTGTAACCTAACATATTTTATTTTATGCATTTAGAAATATTATTTGGGGAAGGCATCTGTAGGCTTCGTTAGCCTGCCAAAGGAGTCCATCCATGACACAAACAAGGTTAAGAATCCCCGGGCTGACTAGTTTCCTCAGAGCTCTAATAGTCTGTGTCTATGATCTATGATCACAAACTCCTGGCTACCTTCATTTCTTTTCTTACAGAGGAATGGTCTCTGCATCCCACAAAAGCCTCATTAACTCAGGTTGCAGTCCCCAGGGAGTGCTCAAAGCTAGAATCTCCCTTCAAAGACTCGGGTGGAATGAGAAATGGCCAACAGCTTTCTTTGCTGAATATTAATGAGATAAAAATCAAGATCTGGAGTGTCTCTTCAGAATCTTAATTTAAATCCTCTAATAAGATGAAGACAAGAAGGCAGATTTGAGTACTGCTTCCCTGTTTTACCTCCATCTCCTCATTCCGAGTCACCCAAACAGCCCTTGAACAGAAATCATCTTTATATATGACGATTTCTCTCAATTATTTAGCATTAAACCATTTCAAAGAAACAGAGGTTAGAATGACATAGTCTGAGAGATGCACAAATTCAACATTGCATCAGATCTAGGACAGAGGATAATGGTGGTTTCACTAAGCTAAATAAGGAGTGTGTGTGTGGTTTTATCACTGTTACAGTCTGATTTAGGATTTGAGGGCCTGCTTAAGTTCAGTGAAGGTTCCTAGGTACAATTTATTGAGGTCAAAACATGTACTATAATGAGGATGCATATGCCTGACAGCAAAGCAGCTTCCCCCGAGTCCCAAAGAGTCGTATTCCTGGATCATAATGTGAATTCAGACAGCAAGGAGCTGGCTGGTTCTGCCCAAGGCTTTAAAACAGCTTACAGGGGCAGCTAGGTGGTGCAGCGGATAGAATACGGGTCCTGGAGTCAGGAGGACCTGAGTTCAAATCCAGCCTCAGACACTTGATACTTATTAGCTGTGTGACCCTGGGCAAGTCATTTAACCCCAATTGCCTCTCAAAAAAAAAAAACAAAAAACAGCTTACAGAGTGGGAACTAAGTGGGACAAGGAGGGCTTTGCCCTAGGGCTCTGAATTTTGATGGTCCTCATACACCTTCAGTGAGCTGGAGTAAGCTTTTCCCCAACACTGGTCTGTTCTTTCCTTTACCCTTGCAGCAGCCTCCCTAGCAACAACTTTACTTTGGTGCCCTAAGGTTCCTGTTTGCTACCATAGGCCTTCCCTGGTCTATCCAGGATTTTCCTCCTGCCTGCCTTCCAATGAGGGTGCCTGTTGGCCATTTGTCAAAAGGACAAAAATCCTTAGTTGCTGCTTTGCTAATCAGACAAGATCAATTTCTCTCCCTCTCCCCAAACCCCCCAACATAGGGTTTGTATTTGTGCTTGGGAGAAAACAAGCTGCTCTAGTCTAGGGTATATCATAGAACAAGCGTGTGTGAACCAGACATAAAGACACAGGTTGATAACAGTTTCTTTGGTGCTTTATGGCTACATGCCCTGAATTCACCAGTCATCATTGACTTTCTGTTCAAGTGTCATCCCTGCTGCCCCTAGGGATTAGAGCAGGTACCGGTATGGAGGAGTCAAGTCTAGGCAACCTACGTCAGTCATAAAATATAAACTTCTCAAAGGAGAGATTTCTGAGGCTTTATAATATCTACCTTTCCTAGAGAGGACTTTGCCTGGTAATGTAACAAAAGTTCACTTTTTTCCCCATATGGCATTGTTATTGTTATTGTCCAGTCGTTTTCAACTCTCTGTGACCCCATTTGGGGTTTTCTTGGCAAAGATACTGGAGTGATTTGCCATTTCCTTCTCCAGCTTATTTTACAGATGAGGAAACTAAGGCAAACAGGGTGAAGTGAGTTGGCCAGGGTCACACAGCTAGAAAGGTCTGAAGCTGAATTTGAACTCAGGAAGATGAGTGTTCTTGACTCTAGGCCCGGCACTCTATCCACCTCGATGCCATTCTGTCCATAGTAGATATTTAATAAACGCTTATTGAATTAATCTGAGTGATTTGCCCGATATGGCCAAGATAGTAAATGGTAGATTCAGGACAAGAAGGCAGTTTGTCTGACTCCTGGGTCCATGTTGTTCCCATAGCTCTCCTCTGTACGCTTTCTCCAATTCCTGGTTTTTTATGTGACTTCTCCTAAGGGAATAGGAATTTAGCACTCACGTGCATCCAAGTAAAATTACCTCCTTCCCTTTGCGTCCTAGCCAGATTTAAGTCATTGTGCTTTATTGTAACAGAGCCAAACAGGTAATTTCTGGGATCCCAAAGTGAATGGTTAAGCTAATGTATAATCACCCCTTTCAGTTTCAAGGTCACAGTATCTAGCACATAGAAAGTACTTAATAAATGTTTACTGACTAACCAATTGAAAGTTTTATTTTCCAAATGAATTGCCCTCTAATGTAATAATAATACTACCTCACATTCATATAGTAATTTATACTTTTCAAAGTGCCATTCCCATGAGAGGTATAGTTCCCCCATTGTTTTATATATATATATATATATATAGGGAAACTGAGGCACAAGCAGCTAAGCAGCTTGTTCAAGTTCATGCAATTATTAAGAGTCAGTACTCAAAATCTGATTTTCTGACACCTATTTTTGTTTTCATTGCATCACCTTTTAGTCTCTCCCATCCCTCAATATCAAAGAGGAATCTCTAAAATCCTTTCCAGCTCTAAGTTTTTATGAAAACGAGACCCAATCCTTAGAAAATCAGGGCTTCCCGCTGATTTAATGTCTGCCCATGATTTTATTCCAAAAAAAAAATTTTTTTGATGAGACAGTCAGGGTTAAGTGACTTGCCCAGGGACACACAGCTAGGCAGTGTCAAGTGTCTGAGGCCAGATGTGAACTCAGGTCCTCCTGACTCCAGGGCCAGTGCTCTATCCATCGTGCCACCTAGGTGCCCCAGTGCCCACAATTTTAGCAAGAAGAAAAGTTCATCACCAAGATGAGACAAGAACAAACAGAAGCCGTCAGAGGTCCCAGAAACACCGCCTGCAAGGACCCTCTGACATGAGCAAACCCAAGCTAACAGAGAAGTGCTCTGAAGATGTTAAAGATGCAACTGCCAATAACTTTGTACACAGGGTCACCAGCACCCAATCCTTCAGTGTTCTCATTGCCTGAGACGATGAAGCTAACAGCATAGCCTCAATTACGAGACTTTTCAAGGAACATAAGTAGGGAAAGTAGCCCAGGTAATGAGACTCTCCAGAGCCATATTGTTTTGCCACAAAGAAATCTCAACAGGCAAACTGTATGGGGCAGATAAGCTGAGTTTACATATACTCAATTCTTATCACATACACTGATTAAAACACTTCTTGTAACATTTAAATATTCAATCAAGATTCATTGTTCAGTCATCATTAAGCCTATGGGATGCCTAGTCATGAAGCCCGACTGATTGGAAGCTGATTGCACCTCCAGAGACAGGTATGATTTGGGTATTTGTGCAGAAATTCTCAGCTGAGGACCATCCCAGAGAGACACATATAAATACACACCACCGGCTCGGATAGGAGAGCCCCACCTTACAAGCCTATATGAGCACTGTACCTTTCAATAATGCATGGAGTGTACATTGATCGTCCAACTATAGCACATCTTTGTAGCATTAATATCCTTTCAACATTATATGAATAGCATACTCATTCTCCTTTAAGCCTGCATTTATAGATGTAGCGTATGGTATGACTACTCTCCCCAACTGGAATAAAATACTTTGGGATTCAGATGTGAATTCCCTCATTACTTTTTATACCAGAAGTTTAAATAAGGGTTAATGAACCACAATGCTTTCTTATTCTTCCTCCTTCCAAAACACATACCTCTGCAGTCATAATATAAGCGCCAGTTATGGGAAGAGAAGCCCAGGCTTTCCCTGGTTTTGTCTGCTGTTTAGAGGCAGCCTCAGATTGAGCGAGGGACTGATGCTCTTGCTAAGGATATTGGCGGCAGCTGTTGCCTTCCTACCCCCACAGCTCAGCCGCCTGGGCTCCCTGACTGTGGTAACAGAAATGGAGGAAAGCAGGGGAGTAAGGGAAGGATTTTAATTATATATATTCTGAAGCAAGTAGATTTGACGACAGTTATGAAAGTCCCTTCTCAACCCACCATCCTCAATATAATTGGAGTGTAGCTAAGTTAGATCATCACTTACACAGACATGGCAATTATGTGTTTCTGGTGTTTATGTAACACCCCTCAGTGGCAAAAATTTTGGAGCCCCTATGACTATTACATAAATTCCTGTCCTGACCTACTTTCCTAATGAACCTTCAGCCATCAGTTCACCACTTCTGGCTGACTGTTGCAGTCATTGGGACTTCATGAGATGAATAATAGCAATCTATCAATCACCCAGCATTTACTAAGTTCCTACTATGTGCCACGTACTAAAACAGGGGTGGGGTACATGTGACCTCAAGGCCACAAGTGGCCTTCTAGGTCCTTGGGTGTAGCCTTTTGACCTAGTCCAAGTTTTGCAGAACAAATCTTTTTATTAAGGGAATTTGTTCTATGAAGTTTGGATTCAGTCAAGGGGCCACACTTGAGGACCTAGAAAGCCACATGTGGCCTCAAGGCCCCAGGTTCCCCATCCTTGCACTAAAACAAAGATATAATGGAATAGGAGGGTATGCTGGCTGCAGGAGACAGGGCTGACTTCTGCTATCATTAACTGCATATGACTTACTAATATGATTGTTTCAGTTGAATCAACAAATATAGATCATGCAGGGCTTCCCCTTCTGGGCCTCCTCCTTTGAAAAATGAGGTTAAACTAGATGAGCTCTAAGGTCCAAAAAAGTTCTAACTCCTGTGGTTCTTCTGGGCCTCAGTTTTCCCTTTTTAAAAAATGAGGTTATGGGGCAGCTAGGTGGCACAACAGCACCAGCCCTGAAGTCAGGAGGACCTGAGTTCAAATCCGACCTCAGATCAAACACTTGACACTTACTAGCTGTGTGACCCTGGGCAAGTCACTTAACCCCAATTGCCAAAAAAAATGAGGTTAAACTAGATGAGTTCTAAGGTCCAAAAAAGCTCTAAGTCCTGTGATTCTTCTAGACCTCAGTTTCTTCTTTTTGAAAAATGAAGTTAAACTAGATGACCTCTAAGGTCCAAAAAAATGTTAAATGCTGTGGTTCTTTAATTCAGAAGAAGGGAGATAAATCATAATCATGGGAAAAATTAAATAATATAAAATTAATAACACAAGAAAATGGTGTAGAGGATTGTCCTGGGAATGAGTAGAGCTGGGCTCTAGCCACTGCTCTACTCTGAACTACTTACTTGACCCTTTTTCTCTAAGATGAAGACTATACAACCACATACTGTGCTCCCACCCCCCTAGGCCCCTGCTCACAAGCTCAACTTCCTAGGACACAACATCTGGTTATGGCAACCCACAGCCCTAAAGAGTTTCTGAATGCTGTGGGAACTATCCGCAAACCAATCAGTGACTACAGAGGGCCTCTCTCCTGTATGCCCAATTGAAGGCAGCCAAGATTTTGTCTTTGGAGGCTTACAAGTTATTCAATGATACAACCACAGAATTTCTGAGGGCAGAAAAATGAAATAATGTGGGGAAAGTTTATCATATTTGCACACAGAATTTTATATTCCCAGAGTAAGAAGGCACCTCAGCCTCTAGTTCAGAGCTCACCTAAAACATAGATCTCCACAATAACATGGCCAACAAGTAGTCATCAGGTCTCCATTTGAAGACCTGTCTATAGTGGCAGGGGACTCATCACCTCCCAAGGCAGCATGTTCCACTTTGGAGCAGCTCTGATGGTCAGGAAGTTTTTCCTTTTATATACATTCTATGTTCTTGTATACTTTATACTTTTAAAAAGGGGATTTCATATTCATGACCTCATTTGTTTTACACAAGAACCCTATGAAGCAGACAGGGCAAAGATTATTCTTTCCTTCTTTCATTCATTCAACAAATATTTATTAAATACTTACTATGTGCAAGGCTCTGCGCTCAGAGCTGGGGAGGTGAAGATAGTGAAAATATGGTACAGACCCTCAAGGAACTTAAGAGTCTAGGAGGGGAGAGAAGTCATGTACAGAAATAATTATAAAACAATACCTCTCCTTGGTCCTAGAACACTTTGATAAGTGCATTAGAGAGGTACAAATGAGATGTTATGAGAATTATAAAGAGGGAGAAAACTCTTCCATCTGGAGGATGTGAGCTAATATAGAAGACTAATGGTGCCTTGAAGGATGAGAGGGATTTGTATTCTGGATTCAGGGGTATGGCAAGAAAGGGAAAAATGGATTTTGGGGAAAATCATCCAGTTTGTCATGAGCATAGCTTAGTAAAATGGGATGCAATGAGAGAAGGTTGGAAAGATAAGACTAATAGAAAGTTAGAGCCAGAAGATACCTTAGAGATTATTTGGTTTAGTTCTTTTTTGTGTTATGGACCTCTGTGGCAGTTTGGGGAAGCCTATGGACCCCTTCTCAGAATAATGTTTTTAAACACATAAAACACATAAGATTACAAAAGAAACCAATTATTTCAAAATACAGTTGTCAACATATTTAAAAAAAGTTCATGAACCCTAGATTAAGAATCCCAGATCTAATCCAAAACTCTCATTTTTAACAAGGAAAAAACTGGGGCTCAGATAGGGGAAATAACTTGCCTAAGACCATGCAAATAGAGACAGAGCTAGGATTTGAATCCAGATTCTCTGACTCCAAATTCACTATTGTTTCCATTACACCTTGAGTTTCATAATTTAATAGCTTTATAGCTGGAAAGGGGCCTTAGAGACCATCTGGTCAGTCTCTTCATTTAAAAGATGAGGAAATAGAAGCCTAGAGAGGCTGACTTATTTGCCCAAGGCCACATAGGCAGTATATGGATGGCATTTTACAGAGGAGGAAACCAAGGCCCAGAAGGCAGGGAGAGGTGATTTGCCCAAGATTTCAAAGCAAGTTGGCATTGTACACAGGACTAGAACGCAGATTTCACATATTGGCCTTAGAGAGCAGAACTAGGAACAACGGATAAAAGTTTCAAGGAGGAAAATTTAAGTTTGACATAAGGAAAAACTTTCTAACAAAGTTATCTAAAAGTGAAGTGGTCCTTGGAGAAGTACTTTGAAAGTAGTGGCTTCCCCCTCACTTGACTATCCAAGCAAAGGCATCATATCCCCTTTGTCGGAATGTATTTTCTTTCCTAGTCTGAAACTCTAAGTCCCTTGAGGGTCTGGTTAAAGTTTTTCCCTTGAGAGACCACTTTATCTAAGCCCTATCATTTTGCAGAAGAGAAATTAGAGGTGCTGAGGGGCAGCTAGGTAGGGCAGTGGATAGAGCACCAGCCCTGGAGTCAGGAGGACCTGAGTTCAAATCCAGCCTTAGATACATAACACTCACTAGCTGTGTGACTCTGGGGTCACTTAACCCCAATTGCCTCCCTAAAAAAAAAAATTAAAAAAGCAGGAGATATGACCATTTTTGGTCTATTCACATCGCTCCATCTTGTCATGGGATCATAGGTTCATAGATTTAAAACTGAAGAGGACTACAGAAGCCATACAGCCTAACCCTCTCATTTTACATGTTTTACTCAACCCCAGCTCCAATTAAAATAAGTGATGAAATTATCAGTCAATCTCATTCACAGTCATGGTAACATAGATGCAGATTCCTTCTGTGGATGCTTTTGTTGTTCAATTGTTTCAGTCATGTCTGACTCTTTGTAATCCAGTTTAGGGTTTTCTTGGCAAAGATACTGGAGTGGTTTGCCATTTCTTTCTCCAGCTCATTTTACAGTTGAAGAAACTGAGGCAAATAGGATTAAGCATTAATTCTTATATATATATAATATATATTATATTAAGCATTGATCCCTAATAATTAAGGATTAATAAGATTAAACTGAGGCCAGATTTGAACTCATGAAGATGAGTCTTCTTGATTCCAAGCCCAGTGTTCTATCCACTGTGCTAGCTAACTGCCCTACTGATAATCTTGGGAGAAAACATATCAGTGAGAACTTGAGCTAATGGCATTATAGTACCATCCCCAGCTCCTCAATGGTACAACTGGAACCCTGAGTGGGAAATGTGGCCAAGCTCTGAGGACCTAGCTCATCAGTGGGAGTGGGAGTTAGGCTAAGGATTCACCAAACTTACAGTGGCTACATATGGATGAGCAAACTGAGGCTCACCCAAGGGGCAAATAGTAGAGGTTGCATTTGAACCTAGATCTTCTGTCCCCAAAGACAGCCCTCTTTCTATTCTCTCATATTGCCTTCTTTTATTTGAGAGATTTTATCAAATGTCTCACTGAAATCAAAATACATAGAAGCACAAAATTTCAGAGATAGTCAGAACATGAGAGGCCATCCTCTCTACAAGTGCTCAAGAGATGGTCATCCAGCCTGTTTTTAAAGCCTTCTGATGATGGGGATCTCCATACCGTCTAGCAGCCCATTATACTCTTGGATTCTATAGCTGTTAGGAAGTTTTTCTTCATAGGGAGCCAAAAATCTACCATTCTTTGACTTCTACCCAAGGGAACACTAATGCTCCTGAAGTAAGTCGAAATGAAAACTAAGCCAGCAACAGACTAAGTCTATTTATTGCAAATTACTCCCTGAGCATGTGCTTAATGACACATCAGATTTATATACCCTGAGTATTTTTAAATCACTTTATGATCATTACCACATTCACACGGAATCATCTTGTGTGAGGTTTTAGAGTAGGAAGCAGAGACTTCCTTTATAAAAATCCTTGTGTTTAAAAAAAAAATCTGTTAGTTCATGGACGTTCAACATGGATTTGTTATTTCAGGTGAAGGAATGACCCTTCTTTTGCTTCAGGGTGGAAGAGGGGAGGGGAAAGCCCTGCCAATGTGAAAGAATAGAATATGGCACCAATAAGGATTGATCCCAGTTGTTGGGAAAGGGTAGAAGGTATACCAGTTTTGGAACCAAAAAGGATCATTGAATTTATTATTATAAAGAAACTTCATGTCCCTTAGTCCAATCCTTCATTTACATATAGAGCAAATGAGGTCCAGAGGGAGGAAGTAATTTGCTCAGGTCATAAAAAAATTAGCATGACCTATAGAAGAGCTTGGACTTTAACCCGAGTCTTCTGACTCCAAACACAGTCCTCCTCCTACTATGTGATACTGCCTTCAAGATAGAATGTGATGGAGTTGAAGGAATTGAGATTTGGGTCAGAGACTATGAGGGAAAGATATTAGGTCTCATGGTGGTTAGCCACATAGAATGACTAGGCTAATTGGTTAGAGCAGGGGTGATGAACCTGCAGCCTTGAAGCCACATGTGGCCCTCTAGGTCCTCAAGTGTGGTCCTTTGTCTGAATCCAAGCTTCATAGTGCATATATCATTCACAGTGATATCATACTACAATCAGAAAGGTAACTCAGTGTGGATCTTTGGGACAAGAAGGCAGCTGTGGCTGCCAATATCACTAATAAGGGCACCTGCCCATGTCCCAGTCTGATGATGCCAGTAGTTAGTAGATGAAAGCAAGGAGAGCCCAGGCCCCTGAACTAGTTCACTAAACTGGTCCCTTATACTGTGCTGGCAGAGCTGTGTGTTTTAGAAGGAGCCCAAGAACCAAGTGAGAACTCTATGTAGAAGATGAGTATAACTCAGGGCAGTCCAGTTACCTGAGTTCCTTTCCTTGTGTATCTGTATGTCTGCTCTCCTGTTCTGAGTATGCTTCACAAAGGATCATGAATAAATGAATGGATGGATAAATGAATGAATTTTTAAACATTTGTTAAGAACAAATACTGAACAAGTTGTGGTATGTGATTGTGATGAAATACTATTTTGCTATGAGAAATGATGAGCAGGATGATTTCAGGAAAAACCTGGAAAGACTTACATGAACTGATGCAAAGTGAGGTGAGCAGAACCAGAAGAAGAGTGTACACAGCAACAGCAACATTGTAAGATGAACAACTGTGAATGACTTGGCTGTTCTCAGCAATGTAATGATCCAAGACAGTTCTCAAGGACTTATAATGAAAAATGCTATCCACCTCCAGAGAAAGAACTGACAGAGTCTGAATGCAGATTGAAGCAAACCTTTTTAAAATTTTCTTCACTTTTTTTGTTGTTCTTCTGATCTGTTTTCTTTCACAACATGACTAATATGGAAATGTGTTTTGCATGACTCCACATATAGAACCTATATCAAATTGCTTGCCTTCTCAATAAGGGGGGAGGAGGGAGAGAGAGAGGGAAAAAATTTGGAACTCAAATTTTTTAAAAACAAATGTTAAAATTTGTTTTTGCACGTAATTGGGGAAAAAATAAAACATATTTTTAAAAAAGAAGAATATGTGCCAAGCAATGTGTTGAGTGCCTGGGATATAAATAGAAAAAGGCTAACAATCCTTGCTCTCAAGGAGCACACCTCCCTCCCCCCAACTCTAATTCAGGGAGACAGCACATAAATGAATGATCAACTACAAATCAAATGGAAAGACCCAGAAATCCTAGTGGTTCAGCCCAGACATCCTTAGGTTACATAAGTAGGTTTGTGGTAGTGTTGGACTACTGCAAAATGTAAAGAATGGATAGATGATGGCAAGGTCTGGTATTTCCTCCATCTCATTGGAGAGATGGGGATAAAGAAAAGATACATTTATTCCCTTCTAATCACAACCCTGTGAGTACTAAAGCAGCCCAATGAGGGCAATGGGGGCCCAGTACCCCTGGTGGTGATGATGGTGGTGGTGATAGGTGGTCCCTCCTCCTCATCCAAGGGTTGTCTTTGCTTTTAAGCTTAAAACTGCACTAAGGATTTTGGGACACCCTCCACACACAAACACACACATAAATACATGCATATGTAGTCATTTATGTGTATATGTATATATAAATATAATTCATTGTGTGACCTAGAACAAGGTCACTCCCCATCTATGGGCCTCATTTCCTTTTGTAAATTTGGGGGCTTGGGGTTGGGTGGAAAACTAGATGATCTCTAAGGTCCTTCTAGGTTCTGCTATTATAGAGCTAGTATTGGTCTTATAGGGTAGATGAGCTAAATCAGACTGTTACTTAAGGTGCCTTTGTTGTTGTTCTTGAGTTGTTTTTCAGTCCTGTCTGACTTTTTACGACCCTTTTCTAGGAGTTTTCTGACAAAAATATTGGAATGGTTTGCCATTTCCTTCTCTGGCTCATTTTACGAATGAGGTAACTGAGGCAAACAGGGTTAAGTGACTTGCCCAGGGTTACACATCTAGTAAGTGTGTGAGGCCAAATTCAAACTCGGGTCTTCCTGACTCAATGCCCAGCACTCTATCCACTTTGCCACCTAGTTGCCCACGTGGCCTAGGATCATTTTATTTAGAGCTGGAAGGGAACCAAAGAACTAATCTATTCTGACCTACTCACCTTTCAGAATAGGAAACTGAGGCTCAAAGCGGGGAAGGAAGTTACTCAAAACCAAAAACGTCACATAGTTGATATATTACAGGACCACATTATTTGAACCATGGTGTTTTGTGTGAATAGTTTCAGCATAGAAGTTAGAAAAGTACATGATGAGGTGGGAAAAGAACCTTGTTTCCTTGGGGACCAGGGTAGAAAGCTAGCAGAACTCTGGAATTGGATTGAGAAAATGGAAACAAAGATAAACCAAGAGGAGAAACTGTAAACAACAATTAAAAAAAAAACAAGGTAAACGCAGCATTTTTATCTATAGATTCAGCAAACATTGATCCTAGCTTTATGCCAATCCCTCTCCTAGCAGCCTGAGGGAGGAGGGGAAAAGGGAGATGGGGAGGGAACAAAAGACACATAAATATGAACCAGACATCGGCTCTATGCTCATGGGATTCATAGTACTGTAAGGGAGAGCATATGTAAACACAAACACTGTAGCAGTCCCAAATTGGCTTCCACCCCTAAAATGAGATTTATTTTAAAAGAAAAAAATATACATATATAAACATACTCTGTACTGAAAGATTGCACCAATTACAAGCTGCATTCAAGTTTTATACAAGTCAGAGAGGAAGGAAAAGTATAAGCTATGGTCAGAGCTGTATAATAAATAGAATACAAATTAAAATGTGACAAGTGCCCAACCAAAAAAGATATGAGTGGGAGTCTTTACACAAGGGACAAGCATTCCAAATCACAGTGGAACAAAGGATGGCCTCTGTTGGTAGTAGGGAGCAGACTTTGTCCTATGGAAGGAGACAGGAACCCCCAAATATCATGAGCCCCTGCTATGGAGGCTACCTTCAGAGGCAGGAAACCAGCTTCCTATTTTAACTGATGATTCTTGATAACTAGGTGCAGAGGTCACTTGTTTCTTCACACATGTCACACAAGAAGCTTGAGTGGAGGTGAGTAGAGTAGTGACCCCTTCAGAAAAAGAATTTTTTAGGAGAGGGGACTAAAAGAGGGTTCGAAGCCACCCCAATAAAAAAATTACCCCTTAAAGTATGATAGAATGTCAGAGCTGGAAGATACTATAAATTATATAGTTCAATTCCATTTTACAGAGAAGGAAACTGAGGCCCCAAAGAAAAGGAGTGACTTTTCCAAAATGATATTTGTATATACATGTGATCTCCCTTACTATGAAGAAAGACCCTATGTCTGGTACATACCTGTGTACTCTTTCTGAGGCTGAACTGAGGAAGGTAGAACCAAATTGTTGAAATTTGACTTTCTGAGATATGGCCAAAGGTTGGTTGGGGACACCCACCCCTGGTGTCATTACTCCAGATGAGCAGCTAAGGAACACTAAGGAACTCAGTCCTTTACTACCAGCCTCTAGTCCCAAGATCCATAATACCTTCAACCACCACACTGCCAAGATCACTACATCCTGCTCTAGGGAGAGCAGAGATCTGGACCTGTCGCAGTGAGTTTAAGGGATAGGTTGGGGTATGGCCTGATCTACATACACATTGCTGCCACATGCCCTCCCCAATCCTGTCTCTAGAGGAATCTGGGCAGCCACTGTCATCCCTGAACGGGGCCAGAGCAAAAGCCGGAGCTATCTCTAGGCCAGGCTTGAGCTCAGGTCCCACTAGCCACCTCACCTGAACTCTCTTCCCCACCTCACCTAAGGAATCTCATCAGAGGGAGACAGAGCCATAGCCATACTGCTCTCTACTCCCCAGGCAGGAGTCCTTTCCCACCTTCAACCTCACCATTATATTAAAGGACCTCTAATGCCACTAGACTTTTTTCCTGCTTTCTTCCTCAGAGGAGTACAAATGTCATCAGCATTGCCTGAATTGTATAAACTGGAGCAAAGCTCTGGTCACCTCACTCTAGTTCTGTCTGTTCCAGGTCCCCTCCTTCGATGCGGCTAGAATCTATCTCCTGTTCTCTAGTTGCTCTGATAGACTGGTAGGACCAGAAGCTAACAGGTGCACCGGGGGATCCTTTCTTTGCTCTGCCCCATTGGTGATATTGTGGAACTAGACTCAGGGCTAGATTTTGTCACAGACTTGGACTGTGTTGTCCCTTGGTGGAGATGCCAAGAGAAATGACAGCTTAGCATTGCAGAAGCACTCAGCATCCTATCTCCATTCCCCACCCTCCCCATTGTATGAGCCTTCCCACTGTAGGGATTCAAGGCTTATCTTGGAATTAGCATTGACTGGCCTCTAAAAGTTCTCCACCATCTTCCTGATGTCATGGTCCTCTTCGAGAACGAAGGACAAAACAACAACAAAAGTTTTAGTCACCTAGTCTTTAGACAGCACTATGGGTTTGACAAAGGTCACCTTTAAGCCAGCCAGTGAAAGCAAAAGGTTAATGAAGTTTGTGAGGCAAAGGAGAAAGTCTATATCTTCCTCCCTGCTTTGGTTGGATGTACGTTCTCCACTCCATTGCTCAAGAAGTAAAAAAAAAATTGTCATTGCTTCCAAAGAACCTCAGAAAAAAGTAAGCAAATTTAGAGTAAGGGGTAAGGGAGTAAAAAAAAAAAACAACTTCCTTAAATCCTTTGGGAAAAAAATGTCTGGCATCGGAGAAGACTCAAAAAAAATATTGAAAGGAGGGAAACTTCTAAGTCATTATTTCCAATGAATAAAAATATAAATTTTATATATACAATTTTGTACAAATTTAATATAAATGTATACCATTTCAGTTATAGTAGCCTCTTATTGGCTGACCAATGCAATGGGATTCCTGAAATTCCTCTTGAATAGATAGATGGGGAAATAGATGGGTAGACAGAGACAAATAGTAAATTTATACAGTACTTACCGTGAGCCAGGCACTATGCTAAGCAATTAGGTTACAAATACAAGCAAAGTGAATGTACATCATAACCGTTCCCATAATGATCCTAGAGTGTCAAAAGTAGGAAAAAAGCACCTTAAAGATCCGTTAGCCCATTCCCCTCAATTCACAAGTTAAGAGTAATAGACAGGGAAATGAACCTGACCTTGCCTTTGTCCGAGGTCACACAGCTAGTTAAGGGCAGAAGCAGGATTAGAACCACATTTCCCAAGTTCCAGGCCAGTGCATCCCAAAGACAAGCCAGTATGATATAGGGCAAAGAGCACTGGGTTAGACTTTGGAGACCTGACTTCAAGTCTTGACTGTCATTATTAGGTATGTGAATTTAGTAAATGACTTCCTCTCTCAGTTTCCAAAACACAGAAGGAGAGGGATTCGACTACGTGAACTCTTTGTTCCCTTCTGGCTCTCATTCTATGGTATTATCATCTTGTACACCCTTTAGCCTTTCTGAGAAATTGACACACATAATTGTTTTTCTCTTCTCTCTAACACTTAGCTGCTTTACCAGACAGTCACGACCTAGACAAACAGCCCCCTCAGCTCCCCAAGTGAACTTTTCCATGTTTCCAAAACCCCACGTTGATGTAATAGTTTCACAACATCGGGATTATATGTTTGCAAGAGCCTCTCTTTTCAAACATGCAATTTTGAAGAGCAAGTTGGTTGTGAGCATTTACAAAGACTGCATATCCAATTAGGAAAGCAGAGTGTGGGTTGGACTGTGGTGGAGACTTTTAAACCTCCATAACAAATTCTCATAAACTGCCCTATTTTAGAAATAACAAATTTGGCATCACACTAGAAGGCTCTGCCAGGCCACAATGCCTGAATTTAAATGCCACTTTAATTTTGTATTAATTTCTTTTGACAGAGACTAATAGATTGTAAACACCTTGAGGACAGCCACTGTATGGCTTTTGATCTTTGGGTCTGAGGTCAGCGTCTTGGAGACAGTATTTGTTCAATTTGTTTTATGGATTGTCGGGGAAAGGATGTGGACTAATCACATAGAAAAAAAAATGAGAGACAATGGAATTAATTTTTCCTTTTTGGTCCAAACCTGTGACTTCATCAAGAAGTCCCAACAAGGAAACCCCTTATACCAATTAAGATAGACATTTCTGCCATTTATAGTCTTAGAGAGTTGCCTGAGGCATTGAGAGGTTGAGTAATTTGCTTAGGGTCACATGATCAGGATGTGTAAGAATTGGGACTTGAATAGGTTATCTGGAATCCAAAGGTGGGCTTCTATCAGGGCACCAAGCTTCCTCTCAACAAAATGACACCTCAAATATAATGATACTCTGAAAATACCAAAAGAATCAATGGAAGGTCTCCAGTGAACTAAGTAGAAGGTCTATGGAAGACTTATTGTAAAACAAGGATCATAGATTAGTGTCAGAAGGGTCTTTAGAGATCATTTATTCTAGTCCTTCTATTTTTCAAATTGGGAGACTGAGGCTTTAGTAGCTTTGAACTGCACCAAGACTTTTGAAACACCTTGTAGACTGGAACCAGGCCATTATCCCAGACCATATTATAACCCACAATTGCTCAGATATAATGCCAAGTCCATAAAAACTTAAGAACAACATTTTTGCTGGACAGTGCCATACCAAATACTCATAATTTCCAAGCTACATGTAATGAAATCCTTTCAAAATATGGAGACCTGGCAGAGCAGATCAGAATCATGTGAGGGGAAAAAAAATCATGTGGGAATGGGATGAGGTATGTATCATCCCTATTGTCCTATCTGTTACTGAAGTTATATTGACCATAAGCTTAAAGTGAGCTTACCAAAAATGAACTTACATCCTAATACTTTTATTCTTACAAAAAGCAGTTATTTTATTCACCTGTGCAATACTCTGTGCAACATTAAGTTTAAAATCATAATAACAGCAAAGTGCTTATCCCAGGATTGTTTCTGACCTCCATTGAAAGACAGGAAAAGAATGATATGATAATGTGATTAAAAGCAGACATAAAGTACTTTCAGGTTTGCAAAGAGCTTTACTAACAATAGCTCTTTTTATCTTTTTTTGTTTTTATGAAATTATCTGTTTACTTCAATAATAACTTTCCTTATTCTGGTCTGTTAGCATATCAAAATGGTGGTTTTAAAAATTCACTTTGATACATACCAGCAGCAATACGAGAGAGCCACACCGCCAAGATGTGTGATTTCTCAGAGGATCAGACAGTACAGCTCAAGGAGGCCTTCCGGTTGTTTAATTGAACAGGGGATGGAAAAATCTTATACAGTCAGTGTGGGGAAGTGATGTGAGCCCTGGGTCAGAACTCTACCAAAGCTGTGGTGCTCAAGGTTTTAGGGAATTTCAAGAACGATGAGATGAATGTGAAGGTGCTGGACTTTGGACACTTTCTGCCAATGCTACAGGCCAAGGACCAGGGCACATATGAAGACTACGCAGAAGTGCTTTGGGTGTTTGATAAGGAAGGCACAGTCATGGGGGCTGAAACACGAAACGTCCTCATCAGTCTGGGTGAGACGACAGTGGAAGATGTGGAAGTGTTGGTGGCAGGACGGGAGTACAGCAGCACTCATATCACCTATGAAGAGCTAGTCCGGATGGTGCTGAATGGCAGAGAACAACTCCCCTTTCCACAAAGAACTCCTTAACTTTCTCAGTGTGAAAATCATTCTCTTGCCCCTGAAGAAACTAACTACATTTTCAGGGTTACCAACATCCTCACTTCCAACCCCCACCATATGTCTTCTTTGGCCTATTAGCTATCTGCTTTCACCAAGTAAACTTGCTATCTGCTCCTAAAAAAAAAAATTCACTTTGTTAGCAAAAGTGTAAACATTGTTTAAACATCCTTAATTTAAATCTTATAAACATAGAAACAGGGCAAAGAGAATGAGGATTAGATTTAGAGTTGAAAGGAACTGGGTTCGAATCCTTGTTCTGCTTGCTACCTACTTCTTGTGTTACATTTCTTATTCTCTAGGCCTCAGCTTCTTCATCTAAAAAATGAGAGGATTAAGATTAAATTAATTCTAAGGTCTCATAAACTCGAAACCCTATAACTATTTTTAGAGATTCCAAGTGGCCTAATTCATTTAAAAAATGCATTTACCATCTGTAAAACATCTGAGTTAACCAAAACAGGAAGGTGAAATACTGGTCACATTAATATTATCCAAAAAGTATACATCCAAATTGACCAAGAATAAAAAAAAAAAAAAAAACCTTAAACTTTTCTAGATGATCCCTTCTCTTGAAGCTTCTGAGCTGCTTTGGGTGAAAGTGAGCCTCTTGCAAATCATACAACAGAAACTCTTAGAGACCTTAAACTATCTCTTACTTATCCTGAATCTAGACTAGTAACTATCCTACTCCATTCGTGGTCTGAAAAATCCACTTAGTAAGACTAACCTCTGCAGAAATGTGTTGGCAAATGTTGAACAACTGACTTGGGGGATAGGGGGAAGTATGTATAAATACTTTTAAGTTTAATCTGTAGTATTAACATTCTCTCTGTCATTTTAAGTCTAGACAATCAACAAAACAATGAATTAAGCCCTGATATGTAGCCTTTGCTGATTTCTAAGGTGCAAGTACTTACATTGAATATTTAACAATCTGCTCATGAAGCCATTCCAAGCAGGCTCCAACAACCCTTGCCTCCCACTCCTCTTCCTGAGTTCAAATCCAGCCTCAGACATTTGCTAGCTGTGTGACCTTGGGTAAGTCACTTAACCCAGTTTGCCTCAGTTCCTCATCTGTAAAATGAGCTGGAGAAGGAAATAACAAACCACTCCAGTATCTTTGCTAAGAAAACCCCAAATGGGGTCACGAAGAGTCGGACATGACTGAAAAAATGATTAAACAACAATAAAGAATACAAAGCACCTATAAAGATGATCAGATCTATTTATATATATGTGTGTATATACAGTGTGTGTGTATATGTATATATATATACGTATGTGTGTATATATATGTGTGTGTGTATATGTGTGTGTGTGTATATATATATGTATATAATATGTAGTCATTGCTGATTTCTAAGGCATAAATGCTCACACTGAATGCTTAACAATCGGCTTGTGAAGCCATTCTGAGCTGGCTCTGACAACCCTTGCCTCTGACCCTACATTGCTGAGATATCCTTTGCCTTCCAAGTCTCTGTCTCCAAGATTTCACACTCCACGTTGTTTGTATCTTACTTATGTAAGTATTTCACAGTCAGTCAATAAAGTGACATTTATTAAGCACCTACTATATGCCAGGCTCTATGTTAAGCACTGAGAATATAAAGAATGATATATTTATCAGTGTTGATGTTAGACTTTCTGATGTTCTGTCAGTGTTGTGGGACTTAGCCTGCCTGTAAGTTCCTCTGGGACATAAACCTTGTAATCAGTCAGTTGATTGACAAGCATTCTTTAGGCATCTACTGTATGCCAAGATCTATTTTAGGCCCTCATTACAGAAGGAAGCCTATTTATTAAATAAGATTTGAGAATTATGATAATGTTGATAGATAAATGTGATCAACAAGAAGCCAAGGGCTGATATTCAGGAAGACCTACAGAGGAAAGCTTAAATTTAAAAAAAAAGGGGGGGAGGAGAGGAGAAAGGATCCTAGACATAATTTATATCTTCGTATTCATTAACATAATAGCTAGCGTTTATATAAAACTTTAAGGTTTTCAAGGCACTTTGCAAATATCTCATTTTATCTTCACAACAATCATGGGAAGTAGGTGCTATTATTATCCCTCTTTTACAGATGAGGAAACTGAGGCAGACCAAGGGTAAGTAACTTGCCTAGGATCCCCACACCTAGTAAGTGATTGAATCTGGATTTGAACTCAAGTCTTCCTAAATTCTAGCAAGTCTAGCAGGTCCCCAGGTCTAGCACTCTATCCACTTTTCATCTTGCTATCCACAAACATTTATTGAACATTTGCTACATGTAAGGAACTCTATTTACTCTCTTCTTGCTTTCTTCTGAGACCTGGGCAATCTGACTTCTGACTCATCATTCAGCTGAAACTTCCCTCTCCAAATTACCGATAATCTCTTAATTACCAAATCTAGTGGCCTTTTCTCTATTCTCATCCTTCTTCAACTGATTGCTGCCTTTCACGCTATCAGCCCCTTCTCTTGGATATTCCTCAGTGTCTAAAACTCGTCTCTCCTGGTTCTCCGTCTATATGTCTGACCACTCCTCACTTTTCCTTTGTTCATCCTTGATCCACATCATGCCCACTAACTGTGAGCGTCCTCCAAGGCTCTATGCTATGCCCTCTTCTCTTTTTGCCCTTAACTATCTTACTTGGTGATCTCATCAACTCCCATGGATTCAATGATCATCTCTCAGCAGATAATTCACAGACTGATACAACCAGCCCTAGTCTCTCTCCTGAGTTCTAGTCCCATGCTATCAGCTGACTGTTAGACATCTCATCCTGGATGCCCCATTGGCGTCTCAAACTTATAATGTCCAAACCAGAATTTATCTTCCTCTCCCCTCCCCAACCCTCCTAATACTCTCAAGGGTACCGCCATTGTCCTAGTCACCCAGGCCTGCAACCTTGGCATCATCTTTGATCCCTCACCCTCATCCCATGTGTCTAATCTGTTACCAAATGTTGTTTACATCATGACATCTCTCACATATGTCCCCTTCTCTCTAGTCACATGGTTACTACCACCACAGGCTTTCATCACCTCTCACCTGGTGTATTATAGCAGTGTTCTAACTTGTCTATCTCCCTCAAGTCTCTTTCTACTCCAAAGCATTCACATCTAATCTTTCAAGGTGATTTTTTTTTTGTGAGGCAATCGGGATTAAGTGACTTGCCCAGGGTCACACAGTTAGTAAGTGTCAAGTATCAGAGTTTGGATCTGAACTGAGGTCCTCCTGACTCCAAGGCCAGTGCTCTATCCACTGCACCACCTAGCCTCAAGGTGATTTTTCTAAAGCATATATCTAACTATGTCATTCTTCTGCTCAATGAACTCCAAGTGCTCCCTACTAACCCAGGATCAAATATAAATGCCTCTGTTCAGCATTTAAAGCTCTTTATAACCTGGCCCCTTCCTATGCTTCCAATTTTCCTATGATTTATTCTTTTCTTGGCACTCTACAGTCGAGTTTCAGACTATTTGCTATTCCTTGAATACAAGACTCCATCTCCAGTTTCCAGGCTTCTTTCAATGGTTGTCCCCATGCCTGGAATGCTCTGTCACTTCACCTTCTCCTCCTACTTTCCCTGGCTCCCTCCAAGATTCAGATCAAATTTCATCTTCTGTGGGAGGCCTTCTCTGTCCCTCCCAACTGCTCCTGCCTTCCCCTTGGGGATTTCCTTCCATCTTCCCTATCTACGCATTGTACCACCTAATAATTTTCATATTGTTTCACCATTAGAATGATGAAAGAAAAGGAAACCCAGAACTGTTTTGTCTTTCTTTGTATCCTCAATACTTTGCATGGTACCTGACACACAATAAGCACTTAATAAATACTTGCTGACTGATTCCTTGATTCACCAGTGAAATTCTGTGAGACATCTACCCCTTTCTTTTTTTTTTTTTTTTGTCTAGGCAATGGGGTTAAGTGATTTGCCCAGGGTCACACAGCCAGTAAGTGTTATGTATCTGAAGCTGGATTTGAACTCAGGTCCTCCTGAATCCAGGGCCGGTGCTCTATCCACTGTGCCACCTAGGTGTCCCAACACATCTACCCCCTTCTAAACTGTGTTAGGCCAGACCCCTTCAGCCCACTTCCTCCTTGCCAGGTAGACACTCACACCAATTGGATTAGCAGGAAGTCACTGACCAAAATTCTTTTAGAATGCTCGATAGGTCTTACCACCTGCCCTGGCATTGAACTCTAAGGTCAGGAGTGTGCTAGTAAATGTTTAACAACTGGCTCTCTTAAAATGAATGAATGAATGGATAAATAAATAGAAAAATAAACACTAATATTCTTCCAGTGAGGTCATATAGCTGCAAATAATGGAATAACACCCCTATCTCAAAAAAATTGTTAATTCACTCTGGATTCAGGAGGACCTGAGTTCAAATCTGGCCTCAGACACATAACACTTACTAGCTGTGTGACCCTGGACAAGTCACTTAAACCAGTCATTGCCTAACCACAACTCCAGAGGGCCAATGATGAAGGACAGTTCCCATCTCCTAACAGAGAAGTGATGGACTAGAAGTGCACAAGGAGAAGGGGATTTTTAGACATGGATGGTACATGGATTTGTTTTGCTTGTTCATTCCTTTTTCTTACAAAGGACTAGTGGATTTTAGGGTGCAGAGAATGGGGAGAGGGGACAGTAAAAGGAATGTAGTAATGGTACCAAAAAAGGAAAGAAGCAACATTTTTTAAATGCACAGAAGAAAACGGAAGTTTAGATATAACTAGACAAGTAGGACACCATTTTGGAACCAAATATAAATTTTATCATATACTTTAAAAACAAAGTTATATGAAATAGAGACTTATGGTTTCATAAACAATCTTCTTTCTCTATTCTAGGACATACTCTATCTCATACCATCTTGGTTCTTGGGAAGGTTATCTAGTGGAGATAGAGGTGTGAAGTAAATGTGAGATTGGGGTTCAGAAAAGATATATGTGTGAGTGCGTGCATGCATGCATGTATAGGTATGTGCCCGTGTATGTACACTCAAGAATTGCCTGCTTCACATGTTAACTGAACTCATGAGAGTGCATGAGACCATTGAGTATAATCTCAAAATGGTGATATATTGAAAATTATGTTCTGTGGTGCTAGAAATTGCTTAACAACTACCTGCCACAGAACAGCTGTCTGGCAGGATTTAGAGGAGGCTGAATGAGAATGCTGCATTAGTGGTTATAAAGGGAGAAGACTCAGTCTCTGCTCTCAGTCTAATTAGGGAGACTGAGCATATTATTCTCAAGAAGATGTAAGAAAAACCACAAATGAATGTGGAATGAGGAAGAGAGCACTGGACAGGGATTCAGGAAGCCTGGGGTCTGGTCTCAGCTTTGCCATTGGCTCACAGAATCTCAGAATTCTATGGGACCTTGGAGGCCATCTAGTGCAACCCATACCTGAAAAAAGAAATACCTTCTACCACATTCCAGACAAGTGGTCATTAAGCTTTATGCATGAAGACCTCCAGGGAGGGGGCCCTGCTATCCCAGAAGCAGTCTATTCCACTTCGGATAGTTCTAATCATTTGGAAGTTTTTCCTCACACCAACCCAAAGCATGAATGTTTGCAACTTTTACCCATTGTCTCTACAAACCATGTATTCAAATTATACTTTGGGGCCAAGCAGATAAAGTTTAATCCTGCTTCCCTGTGACATCTCTTTAAATAATTGAAGATCGCAATGATGTCCTATTCCACGCCCCCCCCAACTTAAGTTTTCTCCAACTTAAATATCCCTAGTTCTTTCCAGTGATTCTTATCAAGAATTACCTTAAGGCCCCTGATCATTCTGGTCACTCTCCTCTGGACACTCGGCAGCTTATCAGCATCCTTCTGAAAATGGACTAAACAAAACATTAAATGTGCAATGATCAAGACAGAACACAACAGGCCTATTAACTCCCTGGTCTTAGACACATTGGGACAGTGAGGTGGCATAGCAGAGAATGCTGGAATTGCAATTGGGAAGATGTGAGTTTAAATCATGACTCAGACAGTTTCTAGGTATATGAGCCTGGGTAATCATTTAATCTCTCTCAGCATCAGTTTCCTTATCTGGAAAATGGGGCCAAAATAGCACCTATATCACTGGGTTGTTATGAAGATCGAATGAGATAATACATATAAAGTTCTTTATAAACCTAAAAGTGCTAAATGCTAGTGATGATGATGATGATGACGATGATGATGATGATGATGATGATGATGATGACACAGCCTAAGATTGTTTTAGCTTTTTTGGCTGCCATTTCACACTATTGACTTGTTGCATCATCCTGGGCAAATTGCTTCATCTCTCTGGCCCTCTGCTTCCTTCATCAATAAAATAAGATGGTTAGATAAGATAGTTCTCCTCCAGGTCTCATATTCTATGATTCTAAGTCTCACAGTACTTCAGAATTAAAAGGAACCTTAAAGATTGTTTTATCCAAAACCCTTATTTTTACAAAGGAGTGAAGCTGAGGCACAGGGAGGGAAAATATCTACTCCAAAGTCACCCAATAGGTAAACAGAGCTGAGACTTGAACCCAGGTCTCCTGGTTTACAGTACAGTGCCCTTTCTACTGCTTCAAAACCCCAAGTGCGCATGATTTCATTAGTTTGTGTTCTTACTCCCTAAACATAGATCTTATGTCTCATCAACTTAAAAGGCAAAGTTGCCATGGTCCAATTAACAATCATAACTGTAAAAGTAACTGGGATGAACTCATCCATAAAATGGAGGAGGTTAGCAAAATCCAACAACATGTTGTTTATCAATCACAATAGTAGGGGACTAATGATGAAGCATGATAGAGGAATGATAGACTCAAGATACAGAATGAGACACATATTTCTGGATATAGTAAATTGTGGTTTTGTTTTGCTTGACTATGCTTATTTGTTAAAGATTGTGTTTTTTCTTTTTTTTTTCATGGGGATGGGGGAAAAGGAAATATAGCTATGATGTTACAGAAAAGGAAGAAGGAGGAGGAGGAGGAGGAGGAGGAGAAAGAAAAGAAATAGAAGAAGAGAGTATCTAAAGTTTTTTTTAATATATAGAAGAAAACATGGAAATTCAAAGGCAACAGAAAAGCAGGACAGCTTTGTAGGTAACATGTTTATTTTTTTAAAGAAAGCTGTACATAGTAGAGATTTATTATTTCAAATATGGTCTGTTCTACTTTGTATATAGAAATGTTAAGTTTTTTTGTTAAATTTAAAGGTTAAGTTTTTTAAACTGAAATTTCATGTAACATACATAGGATTAAAGCAGGATATTTTAAAAAGCTTATCTGTGATTTGTCATGAACTTAGAAATGAAAAATAGATATATTTATAAAGGAACACAGATACGTTTAGTGATTATATTTTCACAGAATACTCGTTTGAAACTATATGAATTGAGGGGCAGCTAGGTGGTGCAGTTGATAGAGCACTGGCCCTGGAGTCAGGAGGACCTGAGTTCAAATCTGGCCTCCGACACATAACACTTACTAGCTGTGTGACTCTGGGCAAGTCACTTAACCCCACTTGCCTTACCAAAAACAAAAAAAACAAACAGATTACTCTGTATTGGGGGGCATCTAGGTGGCACAGTGGATAGAGCACCGGCCCTGAAGTCAGGAGGACCTGAGTTCAACTCCAGCCTCAGACCAAACACTTGACACTTACTAGCTGTGTGACCCTGGGCAAGTCACTTAACCCCAATTGCCTCACAAAAAAAAAAAGAAAGAAAGAAACTATATGAATTGAGTGACAGGATTAATGTTAATTCTTACTAATAAGATGCTCTGAAGACAGTATGATAAATTTTTAGAAATGCCAACCAATAGAATGTAAGCTTCTTGAGGACAGGAACTGTTTTTTGATTTGTCTTGGAGTTTAATAAATACTTATTGGATCAAAAAAAGAAGAGTTACAGTTGAGGAGGGAGGGTGTGATATTTAATTAAGTGTTTTATAAAATAAAATATGATAAAGGCCAAAAAAAAAAGTTGAAAAAAGGGAAGCTCTCAGACCATAGCTGAAATAATATTCTGAACACACAGGTCTGACCATGTCACTCCTCTGCTTAGGGAGCAGAGGTTCCCTATGGAGTCTGAGGTAAAATACAAACCCCTGTGTTTGGTATTTAAAGCCCTTCCCAATCTAGGTCCAGCCATTTTTCTAGACTTATTTTGACATCACTCCCTATTATGTACTCCATGTTGCAGCCAAACTATTCTACTTTTTGTTCCCTATTTACGGCATTCTATCTGCCACCTCCGTGGCTAAGCACAGGCTATATCCCATGCCTGGAATGTTTTCTTCTTCATCACTGCTTCTTGTAATACTCAACTCCCTTCAAGGCTCAATTCACTTACCACCTCTTATAATGAGGCTTTTCCTACTACCACCACCCCAATTTTTAGACCAACACCCATGGAAATTACTTTGTATTTTTGTATACATTTGCACTTTGTATTATATTTACTTATCTGGTCTGTTAACTTAATTCCATTTCAGATATCGCCAGTTGTTTTGTCTGGAATGAATACAAACGACTTCTGGTTTCCTTGGTCCTCCCCATACTCAATGGGGGAGGGAGGAAGGAAGGAACAAGAAGGAGATATACAAAGTTCTTTCAAAATCTGTTCCTCTTCATGAAGGAACATGGAAATGATAGGACCTCAAATTCATCCTGCACAGCACCTTTCTTTCAGGGAACTCCAAGCCTTTATATATTCTCCAGAAATCTTACCATCACAAAGTCTCATTTTAGTGCCAGCTCATGAGGAGAAACAGACTTTGGATGATTTCCTGAATCCAGGTCTGAAATGAACACTTCTTCTGTTTCCTCTCTAACGTGGAGGAGATTAAGGAAGCCAAAAGTCAACTACCCTCGTCACAGATCACAAAAACAGAAAAAAAAAATGAAGTTCAGAAAGTTTAGAATTTTAAAGGAAAACCATTTCCAGCTCCTGGATTTTTCTTTCCAGATTGTCTTTAATATGCCCAGAGAATGTGAGGACAGGGTAGGATCACTCACATTTATATAGTATTTTAAGGTCTGCAAAGTGCCTTACAGATATTCTCATTGGATTCTCAGAGCAACATTGGGAGGTGGGTGCTATTATTATTCCCTTTTTTATAAATGAGGAAATTGAGGCTGATTGACCCGGGGTCACACAGCTAGTAAGTGGATTGATACAGGTTTTAAATTCATGTCTTAACTCCAAATCCAAAACTCTATCAGCTATGCCACTTAGCCAGAAGGAATAATAAGGTTAGGATGAAATTTTACTTACCAAAAGTAAAGGAATAGTCTCATTCTTTCCCCCACATTTTTTAATCTCTAAATTGTTTTAATATCTTTCCCCAATAGTCTGGGCTCACTGTTTCCTCTGCAAGTTGGTGTTATGGTTAATGGAAAATTGTTTGGCCTGTTGTTGTTGTTTTTCTGGGATTTCCTCTGGGAGCCTGAAAATCTTTCTTGCAAAGAGAGGAATGCTGCAGTCTGGGGTTGCTATGGTAACTACTCATTGTTCCAGGGTGGAGCTGTCACAGCATCAGTGCCCTTCCTGCCTGGGCTGATACATTTGTCTGTAGCATGAGTGGAAGGAAAAGCTGGATAGGGGCTGGATCAGTCAGACAGACTGGTGATAGATGTGGGTACAGGTGATTGTTGCTTAATCTGAGGACTTTCATTTCAAACAGATGTTTCTACTAAGAGGCTGGCCATATCATGCTATAGAAAGAGCCCTGGACTTGACACTGGGAGCTGGGTTTGAATCTCAGTTCAGCTATCTATGTGCAGCCTGTGTGATGCTGGGCAAGTCATTCACTGAACCTCAGCTTGTTTGTCCCTTCCTTTCCAGCTCTCATTCCTGGCTGAGTAGCTCAAAGTTTACAGGCATAACACTGTGATGTGGTTAGAAATGCTTGTCTCTCTTCCAAAGTGCCCGTATACTCCCCTAGCATCAGCAGAGACCTTCCCTGAGAGAATTCTACTGGTTTTATAACAGCTGCCAAGCCCAAGAGGAGAAAATCTGCTTGCTTACCAGAGAGGGCGTGGGCCACAAAGAATATCTTCATTTGTTCCTCAGAACTGGGCTCAGTCCATTTTCCAAGCAGGGAAGCCCTCCGTGTGGATGAGCATGACTTAGTCTTTGGCCCTAATCCCCTAGTACTGTTCAAAGATGCTTGTTTATAAATTGCAGGGCCAGAGATGAGTCAAAATGCATTACTTCTCCCCCACACCACGCCTGGTTGGATAATGTGTGCTTTCTAGTGCTGAGATCCCTTCAAACCCAGCTCTTGGACTGCTTTGCTGGATGCTTAGGGTTCAACTGAGGGCTTTCCCCACTCTCTGGAATGAGTCACTACGGAAAAAACTGCAAAGAATGAATATACTGAGCAGTGATGACCTGGGATCACAGTGGCTAGCTAGGAATCACTTGGCTATGCCACAGGGATGGCCATCCAGAGCCATTCATTCTTCATTCTTAACTTGCCACTCCATCCTTAACTCTGGATTCATTGCTCACAAGCTGCCCATCTTCTCAATAACGGAATTAGGCTCCTCGGTGTTTCATTCCACCCCCCACTTTGGATTCCCCTTTGCTGTTTGATAGTGTTGCTAATTATAAAAAATGGTTATGGACTTGAGGCCTAGGGTTTTTCCCAGGAAAAAAGAGAAAGTTAAAAGCTATGTGCAAATGTGAATCAGGTATGGATCAGGCAATTTATCCCCACACAGAAAAGGGAATGCTAAGCAATAAAGAATCTAAAATGTTTAGAATAGAATCCAATAACATCACTACTATAGTGTAATCAGTTGGGAGATGAATATTGATATGCAATTTGTTGTCATCCTATTCGTCGTGCCTTATTTCATACTAACCTCCTCCATACATTCTATGTTCTGGTCAAACTGAATTACTTTGCCTTCAAATATATTTCGAAGTCTCCCAGATCTGTGCCTTTGCTCACACTGTTTCCTTTAACTAAAATATCTTCCCTCCCCCTCTTTTCCTATAAAGTTCCATCCTTGAAAGCCCAGCTCAAATGCCATATCCTCCAATACTCTGATCAGCAACAGCCTTCCCTGTAAGGACCTTGCACGGCACTTTATTTTATAATTCTCTAATGCAGTTACTGTGCTGTGTTATGTATTGTAATTTTTAAATTGGTACTATCAGCCTATAAGAGCATAAACTCCATGAAAGCAGGGATTGACCGTGCTCTATATAAACTGCAAATCTCAAGCATCACCTATTATGGTCTTCGTTATGCAATATCCTTCTGGTGCTTTTAAAAAGGCTGAATTGAATTTCATTAGTTAAGTACTGCTTTGCTGTGGTGGTTGCAACCATCATTTTTGTGGTTAATTAGATAATAGTACAGAGGAAAACAATTCTGAAAGCAGAATGACACTCAGAGAACACAAAATCTCAGAACTTGAAGAGTTCTGAGAGATAATAATAATAATAGCTAGCATTAATTAGCACTTGAAAGTTGACAAAGTACTTTACATATGATACCTAATTTGATCCTCACAACACTCCTGTGAGACTTTTATTGTCCTAATCTTACAAATAAGGAAACTGAGGTAAGTGATTTGTCCAAGGTCACACAGCTAATTAATTATTTGAAAGAAGAATTTAATTCAGATCTTCCTGACTCCAGGACCAGCACTCTAGTCATTTCACCACCTAATTGCCTCCATTGATACCTATGTAGAGCAGGAATCCCTTCCACAAGGTCCCCAAAGAATAGTCACATAGCTAAAGGAGAGAGCAAATTTTAGCACTGCCCAGGATGCAAGGTTTTGTTTTTTGCTGCTGACATAATTAAAGAAGAAATGCAGGCCAGTGAGGGAAGAAGACAACGACTTTGCCTCCTTTGCTTTTTTGGTTTGTTTGTTTGTTTTTGTTTAAAGTCATTTTCATGCCAACTGAGAGAACATCTTAAGAGTGAAGTGGGCTTTGTAGTCCAGCTTCCATAGAACCATCATAGGGTTATTTTGGTAGAGTCCATTGAAATAGTTCTTAGAGGTTCAAGGTTAAACAGGGACAGTGAGGAATTTCTTACCCTTTGTAAAATAGATGTCTAGGACAATGGTCAATTCAAATCCACAGTCAGGTAATTAAAAAAATAGACTTACTCTTTGACCGGGGACACTCGACTTTTGTTCAGTACCTGTTGGCTGGGTGTGATGGCTCACAGCCTCAGCTATGACTGCAGAGCTCTGGGCTCACTCTTATCATCTTAGTATATCTTAACATCTGGAGCCACAATGAGCTATGGTTTTGAAGAAGTGTGTACCTACAGAATACCTTGAAGCTGGGTTAATTTTCCTGGGGATTCTCATGTAAGCGAGGTTGTCTCAGGCGGCATACAACTTTCACTTGAAGATGTCCAATAAGGGGAGCTCACAACCTTCCAAATCATTCACCTCTTGGATACATCTAATTGTTAGGGAGTTTTTCCTTACATCCAGCCTGGATCTGCCTCTTTATAACACCCATTGCTCTTAGTTCTACCACATGGGAACATGCAGAACAAATCAAATCCTCCTTCCGTGGAATTGTCCTTTGTATTTGAAAAGAGCAATAATGTCTCCCTTAAGTCTTCTCTCCCTTAGGCTAGACATTCCCAGGTCCTTTACTCCTTGTGGGGTCATGATCTTGTAGGGCCCAGTACCCTGGTCACCCTCCTTTGGATACTATCCAGCTCGTGAGCGTGCTTCCTAAAATGTGTCACCTGGAACTGAATACAAAATCTAAACGTGGTCAGAGTCAGGAAAGAGCCTTGGGTTTGGAGTTAAAGAAACTGGGTTTGAGTCTCACCTCTAATGCTTACTATCTGTGTAACTCGGGTCAAGGCCCTTCATTTCTTTCAGCTTCTGCTTCCTCATCTATAATAAGGGGATTAGACTAAATGACCCCCAAGGCCTCTTCCTGCTCAGGTTCTAGATCCTTGGAGGAGGGCAAAGAATATGAGGTTATCACTTCCTCTGTCCTTATAGGGTTTCTCCTAATGCAGCCCAAGATTATGTTGGCTTTTTCTTTGCTCTGGATTCATACTGAGTTTATAGACTAAAGTCCCATGTCTTTTTCTAATGTGGTTATGCAGCCACGCCTCTGATACCTTGTGCTTGTAAAGTGGATTTTTTTTAGAATCCAGACACAGGAGTTTATGTTTATCTCTATTATATTTCATCTTAGATTCAACCCAAAAGCCTACCGAGCCTGTGAAGATTTTTTTTTCTTGGAATATCAGCTGTCATCCAACATGCCAGTTTATCCGGCTTCGTGTCATCTGGAAATTTAACAGGCATTCTTGTAAAATTCTTTGCTTTAATCTAGTCGTTTGTAAAAAAAAATGTTCAACATGCCAGACTCCTATGGTATTCCAAAAGACCTGCCATCAGTGGACGGGCCTTGAAATTAAGCCGCACAAGCATTGGATAAAGACAAGGATGGTTTTTCGTTTCGAGAAGAGAAGACTTAGGAGGAATATTTGCTGTCTTCAGATATTTGAAGGATTGTCACATGGGAGATGGATATGTTGTGCGTTTTGCTCATCTCTGGAGGGCAAAACTAGGCACAGTAGGTGGAAGATACAAAGGAGTAAATTGTAGTTTGATGGAAGGAAAAACTTCCTAGCAACTTTGTTGTTGTTCAGTCATTTTAGTCACGTCCAAGTCTTCCTGACCCCGTTTGGGGTTTTCTTGGCAAAGATCCTGGAGTGGTTTGCCATTTTCTTTCTTCATTTTACAGATGAGGAAACTGAGGCAAACAGAATTAAGTGACTTGCCTAGGGTCATATAGCTAGCAAGTATCTGAAGCTAGATTTGAACTCAGAAAGATGGGTCTTCCCAACCACAGGCCTGGTACTCTATTCACTGTGCCATCTAGCTACCCCCTTCCTAACAACTAGAACTATCCTAAAGTGAAATAGACTACCTCAGAAGGTAGTGGGTTCTTCCTAACTAAAAGTCTTCAAACCAGACATGGTGGTGTATACCTGTGGCATTTACTGCTAGGGAGGCTAAGGTTGATGGATCTTGAGTTCAGGAGTTCTGAGGTATAGTAGGGTTAAAGCTGATAGGTGGCCACACTATGTCCAGCACCATTTTGGTGAAACCCCCCCCCCCCAGGAATAAAGGGCTACCTCTTGTCTATGGGTACCCACAAATCTACCTTACTTGTCCTGGGAGCCCAAGAAGCTGCTTCTGCTTGAGAGGAGAGCCTCATACTTTTTACTTAGCTCCAAATGTTCAGCGGTCTTTCTACTCTTGGGGGGAGGGGGTGTGATGTTCTTAGATTCTTTATCTCCTTGATAAAATTAAGGACTGTATCATTTTTATCAGCTGTAAACATTTTTATCTTTATGGAGACTTTCTTCTTATCAATGGTTTCCTTGTGGTATAAGCCCAGTAATGGAGTCTCTAGTTCAAATGATATGAACATTTTAGTTACTTAATTTGCATAATTCCAAAACGTGAAACAGTTCTTTCAAGGAACCTTTCTTTTTCTTTGATAACCTATGTTCCTCCAGACCTTTTATCTTCTCCCACAGACTAACTTGCACTTAGTGCATACCTAGAAGTTAATTGCTACTGACATAAACAGAAAATAACACTCTCTCTCTCTCTCTCTCACTCTCTTTTTCTCCTCCTCTCTCTGCCCCTCTCTCTCTTTCCTCCCTCTCTCTGTCTCTCTGTCTCTGTCTCTGTCTCTGTCTCTGTCTCTCTCTGCAGGTCACTGCAAAATTCTCCTTGATTCCCTTACTTGTTTTAAGACAGTTCCTCCAACCTTTATCTCTTTTTCAGTAGGCTCTCTTGGCTAACCTTGCGGTAGACTCTTGTGGCAAATTGCCTGCCCACCTTACCTATGCACAGTTACCAGGAATGCCTGAGCAAACTGTAGTTTTTTGACTGCTAGCTTCTCCCCTTTCTGGAGAGAAGGGTATTCTATCTGCTCTGCTCCCTTTAATTGGCAGTTAGCAAATAGAAGCCAACCCACAAGCAGAAATCCAATTGTCTAATTAGCTCTACCCACATTGTTTCTCTTTGCTGCTGATCTCTAGATGCCTCCCTATACCACTTGTCTCTCTATATATAGCTGTTAAAAAAAAATAGTAGGCATCTCAAACTCAACATGTCAAAAACAGAAGTAGTTTTCTTTCCTTTCATGCCTTCTCCCTTCGTCCTGATTTCCCTGTTTTTGCTGAAGGCATAATACTTCCAGTCACCCAGATCCACCATCTTTAACCCTTTCCTCTCCCACACTCCCTATATCCACTCAGTTGCCAAGTCTAGTCAGTTCTCACCTCCCCCCTTCCCCACCCCACACAACATCTCTTGCATTTATCCTCTTCTCTCAGTTCATTGGTCATCACTCTACTTCAGGCCCTTATTACCTCTTGCCTCGATTATTGTAGTGGCCTCCTAACTGGTCTCCCTTCCTCAAGTCTTTCCCTTCTCCAGTGCATCCTCCACAGTCACTAAAGTGTTATCCCTAAAAGCTCAGGTCTGACAATATTATCCCCCAGTACAGGAAGCTCTCTTTGCTTCCTTCGCTCTCGAGGATAAAATATAAACTCCTCTATTTGGTATTTAGAGCCTTTTCAAAGAGCTTTCAAATTCACAGAGACTGAATGGCTTTAAGCCCCAATCTGGCTTGAAGCCATTCACCATCTGACTCCAGCCCACCTTTCTAAGCTTATTGTTATTACACATTACTCCCCTTCACACACTGCATTACAGCCAACTTGGCCTGTGTTTTATTCCCCATATACAACATTCCATATAAGGTTTTGCACAGACTATCCAAAGAACTTCCTCACTTTAATCTTATAAGACTCCTAGATCCCTTCAAGTATTTGCCCAATTGTTACCTCCTACAAGAGGGCAACTAGGTGGCGCAGTGGATAAGAGTGCTTGGCCTGGATCAGGAAGACTCATCTTCCTAAATTCAAACCTGGCCTCAGACACTTATTAGCTCTGGGACCTTGGGCAACTCACTTAACCCTCAGTTTCCTCATCTGTAAAATGAGCTGGAGAAGGAAATGGTAAACCACTCTAGTATCTTTACCAAGAAAACCCCAAACGGGGTCATGAAGAGTCTGACAGGACTAAAAACCAACCAAACAACAACTGCCCATAAGAGACCTTTCCTGATCACTCCCTCCCCAGTTCCTAGTGCCCTCCCCTCAAAATTTATTTGTAATTAAGTTGCATGTATTTTGTAGTTGTCTGTGTATATGCTGTTTCCACCCAATAGATAGAAGCTTATTAAAGACCAGAATGTTTTTTGTCTTCTTGGTGCCTAGAGCCTTCACTCACACATAGGAGATACTTATTAAATACTTTATGAATGAATGAATGAATGAATGAATGGATGAACACCACAATCTTAAAGAAATAAAATAAAGATCTTCTAAAGTCAGAGCTATTCAAAAGTGGAATGGGCTACCTCAGAGTTAGTGGGTTTCCCTCTCCCTGAAAGTCTTCAAAGAGAAGCTAGACAACCATTTGTTGAATAGATTATGATTCCACATATAGGTGGGATTAGATGGATATAGAAGTCCCTTCCAGCTCTCAAATTGTGTGATTCTATGATTCTGGGAAATTTGCAGGAGACCCAAAGAGAAATGGAAAGATGTCTCTTAGATATAAACAGTCCATAGTACATTAATGAGGATGACACATGTTCAAGAACTGGTATAAAAGATATCATCAGGAACATGTGTAGCTGGAAAATGAAGTAAACCAGTCATCTGCCAGGACCAATGCAGAGCACATGAACAGTCCAAGGTAGACATACATTCATGCATACATTCTATGCTCCTGTCAACCTGGATTACTGATACCTATGCTATATTAAAGGATTCAGAGGAAGACCTTTATCGTGTGGAATCGATCTTCTGTAAAGTTTTAAGGAAAAAAAAAAAACATGAATAAGGATCTCTCACATGGCACAAGAAAGTAAAAATGGGTGGTATTCGGCACAGCTGATGAAAGAACTCATATGGCTGGAATAACAGATCTTCAGACCAGCCCTGAACAACCTGCGGCCCGCCAAAGGATTTCACGCAGCACGCAAAAAAATGCAGAGGAAATCCTTTGGCGGGCCACAGGCTGTTCAGGCCTACTTTAGAGTGGTGAAAATGAGCAGCAATAAATATTTATAGAGTACATACTCAATAAATACTGCATCCACATTTATAAAGAATTTTATGGCAAAAAGTACTTCCATTTATATTACCTTATTTGAACCTCACAGTTACCCTATAAGGTAGGTAATGCAAGTATAATTGTCCCCATTTTATAAATGAGGAAACTGAGACTCAGAGAAAGTTTAGTGACCTGGCCAAGTTCATACAGCTTGTAAGTGAAAGAGCTGAGGTTGGGATCCAGGCCTTTCTAAATCCAAGTCCCATATTCTTTCCCCTGCATGCTGGGCCACACCAAGAACATGAGAATGTACAATAACTATTTAAAATGCCTTCTGATGCAAGGGATTTATTTGCATTATACTTTATCAGATATCAACAGTAAAATGATGTACTTGTCTGTTTCAAGGGAAGGACGTTGAAATTTGATAATGATCCTTCCTAGGTTATTTTCTCAAAGCATCCAGCTGTTTTAGCTCTAATAAATTTAATATAATCCAAAGGAACCCCTCCAGGTTGGACAAACCAACCCTAAGGTTAGTTACAAAACTATAAGGCACACTTTCCTTTTTTGCTTTTCAAGCCTGTCTCACTGATGTATTTGGTTGGTAGCCAGGGCCACACTTTAAAATACCCATTCATGGGGCAGCAAAGTGGCGTGGTGGATAGAGCACCAGCCTGCAGTCAGGAGGACCTGAGTTCAAATCCAGCCTCAGACCAAACACTTGACATGTACTAGCTGTGTGACCCTGGGTAAGTCACTTAACCCCAATTGCCTAAAAGTAAAATAAATAAATAAAATAATTTATTAAAAATAAAATAAAATACCCATTCATGAACTTTCCACCTATACTTAGAAGCTCAGAAATACTCAATGTAAATATCTCATATAAATATAATACAGCAAAGGTAGGTAAGAGAAAACTCCTTATTTTATTGCAAACTTATTACTCTGTGGATAAAAGAAAAACTTAGGTTTGCAATAAAGGCAGTGTGGTTATAGTGGGATGAGGAGTGGATGAGAAGAAGCCAGTCAGGAAACCTGCTGTGTGGTCACGTGGAAAGAGTTTGGGACTTGAAGTCAAGAGAAACCTGGGTTTTGCCTTCAACATTTACCAGCTCTGTGACCAACAGCAAATCACTTTACATCTCTCAGACTTGGTTTCCTCATCTGTAAAATGGGGATAATAATATCTTCTCACAAGAACATGGAAAGGATCAAATAACATGTTACATCAAAGGCTTTGTAAATATCAGTTATTATTATTATAATTATTCTCAGACTTAATACTCAGTAACTGTATACGATGGGTGAATAATCTTTCTCTTGGCCTCTAGTTTTCTCATCTGTCAGATGAAGTGGTCAGAGTAGATGGCCTCAGAACTCTTTCAGATTTGACAGTGTATGGTTCTATGAATTCCCTGCACTCGTATATTTGAAATGGTCTTTTCCCTCTTTTAGCTTCTCTTCTGTTGAAACCAATAAATTGATATTCAAAACCATTCTCAGTCCTAAGGCTTAAGATGCAAAATAAGGTAAATTCTTGCTGGAAATTGAGAGGCAAAACTGAGTCTTTCCCCAAGATCCCAAAGATAAACGTGTAGTGAGATGCAATCAATAATCAATCAACAAACATTTTTAAGCCCCTACTATGTGCTAGTTACTGGGAATACAAATTAAAAGGTGAGATAACCCCTGCCTTGGAGAACTTTACATTTTACTAAGAGGATGTAATCTGTTCAGAGATAAGTAAACATATATATATGTATATATATGTATGTATGTATACATGGATATCAATCAAATAGATATTTTGAAAATATATCTGAATATATTTGAATATATAAATAGAACCATATCTCAAATAGGTATTTTGTGATGGGGATAGGGAAAGGGGGACACATAACCTAAGGAATCAGGAAAGGCCCCTTGAAGGAAGTGGCCCTTGGGCTGAGCCTTGAAGGGAGCTGAGGGGTTCCAAGAGACAGGGGTGAGGAGGGGGAGCCTTCTAGCTATGGTTAACAGTCAGGGGCATCTAGGTGGGGGCAGTGGATATAGCATTGGCCCTGGAGTCAGGAGGTCCTGAGTTCAAATCTGGCCTCAGCCACTTACTAACTTGTAACTGTGGGCAAGTCACTTAACCCTGTTTTCCTCAAAACAGAAACAAACCACAGTCTGTGTAAAGATGCTGTATATGGGGGAAAGTGGGTAGGGCAGCCTGTCTGGAAGAAGGAGGAGAGAATGCATTCTAGACACGAGAACAGTGTAGAGTTAGGAGATGGAACGTCCTACATAAGGAAGAGACAGAAGGCCATTTTGGCTGGACAATCAAGTGTGTGAAGGGGAATAACATATAATAAGCCTAGAATAGGCTAGAGTCAGGTGGTGAAGGGTTTCAGTTTATCCTAAAGGCAATGAGGAGCCATGGGTGCATCTTCAGCAAAGAAGTAACACATAGTGGGATCTGTCCTTAAAGAATATCAGTTTGGCAGCTATAAGGAGGAGAGATTAGAGAGGGGAGAGATTGGATAGAAGTAGGTCAGTTAGAAAGCCATATAGTCCAGGAAGCTATGCCCTTGGGATATTTTATATGTTAGAGCGTAAGAAAGGTTTAAGAAAAATTTCTCAGCCTGGTGCGACGGATGGAGTGCCAGGCCTGGAGTCAGGAAGACTTGATTCAAATATGGCCTCAGACACTTACCATCTGTATGACCCTGGGCAAGTTACTTAACCTCTGCCTCAGTTTCTTCATCTGTAAAATGTTGATGATAATAGCACCTGCTTCAAAGTATTGTTGTGAGTATCAAATGAGATAATAATTTTAAAGCATTTAGTACAGTGCCTAGCACATGGTAAGTGCTATGTAAATGTTAACTATTTTTATTATTATTAATGACCATGATTTGGAAGCCTCTCTGGTATTAAAAACCATCATAAAAATAGATTACATGTGTATAGCACTTTATGGTTACAACATGCTTCTGTAAGATTCATGAGGGCAGGAACCATATATTATTGAAACTTTTATATTCTCTATTATGCAGCACAATTCTCTGTGTTCAGTAGGAGCTTAATAAATATATGCTCTCTAAATCACTATTGATTAGGGAAATGTAAATGAAAACAACTTTTAGGTAGCATATCATACCTATCAGATTGGCTAACATGACAAAACAGGAAAATTATAGATGCTGGAGAAGATGTGGGAAAATTGGAACACTAATGCATTGTTGGTGGAGTTGTGAAATGATCCAACTATTCTAGAGAGCAATTTGGACCTATGCCCAAAGAACTATAAAAATGTGCATACCCTTTGACCCAGCAATACCACTTCTAGCGCTATATAGCCTAAAAGAGATCATAAAAGTGGGGAAAAGATCCACATGTACAAAAATATTTACAGCAGTTCTTTTTCTGGTGGCAAAGAATTGGAAATTGAGGGGATGCCCATCAATTAGGGAATGGCTGAACGAGTTGTGGTATATGAATGGAATGGAATACTATTGTGCTTTAAGAAATGATGAGCAGGAAGACTTCAGAAAAACCTGGAAAGAATTGTATGGACTGATGCTGAGTGAAGTGAGCAGAACCAGGAGGACATTGTACACAGTAACAGCCATGTTGTGTGATGACTGACTTTGATAGATTTAGCTCTTCTCAGCAATACAAGGATCTAAGACATCTCCGAAAGATTCACGATGGAAAATGCTATCCATATCCAGAGAAAGAACTATGGAGTCTGAATGCAGATCAAAGCTTACTATTTGTTCTCTCTTTTTTTGTTTGTTTTATTTCTTCTCTCTCATGGTCCTCCCATTCATTCTAATTCTTCTTTACAACATGACTAATGTGAAAATATGTTTAATAAGAATGTATATGCAGTGCCTATATCAGATTGCACACCATCTTGGTGAGGGGAGGGGGGAAGGGAGGCAAAGAAAATGTAAAACTCAAAAGCTTGGGGCATCTAGGTAGCACAGTGGATAGAGCACTGGCCTGGAGTCAGGAGGACCTGAGTTCAAATCCAGCCTCAGACACTTGACACTTACTAGCTGTGTGACCCTGGGCAAGTCACTTAACCCCATTGCCTAGCCAAAAAAAAAAAAAAAGGAAAAAAATTCAAAAGCTTATGGAAGTGAATGTTGAAAACTAAAATTAAATAAATTAATTTTAAACTAAATATACGTTGCTTTGTAATGAATATAGTCTCTCATTTAATTAAACCCTGTGAGATAGATAGTGCCAAGTACCATTTTACCAGTGAGGAAATTTAGGTTCATAAAGGTTAGAGAACTTGCCCAAGATCACCAAGATAATGGCAGAGTCAGGACTCAAACCCAGGTCTTCTGAAATCAAACTCAGTGCTTTTCTCACTCACATAATCACCACCCTAGTTCAGGCTCTTATTATCACTTCTCACCTGCACTATTTCAATGGCCTCCTCTTTGGTCTCTCTACCCTAAGTCTCTTCCTACTATAATCTGTCCACACAACTGCTAAAATTATTTTCATAAAATACAAGTTTGACCGTATCACTTTCCTACTCAGTAGATTCCAATGTGTATATTGGAATATATACATATATATATTTCTCCATTTGGAATTTAAAGCTCTTTACTACCCAGAACCTTCTTGTCTTTCCAGTCTTCTTATATATTACTCCTCTCTAAATAGTCTACGATCCAGCTATACTGACCTCCATGGTATTCTGCACTCACGACACTGTCTCTAACAAATCAAATGACATAATTTTTGTTTAGCACAGTGTCTGGCACATAGTAGATAGTTAACAAATGCTTGGTCTCTTCCTCCTATATCTTTTCATTTGTTGTCCCTTGTGCCTAGAACACTTTCCCTTCTCACCTCTACCTCTTAGAATACCTGGCTTCCTTCAAGATTCAGTTCAAATACCACCAAACCTTTTTACCCTGACAACTGCATGTGCCTTCCCTCCCCAAACTACTTGGTATCTATTGTGTATATGTGAGGTACTGCCCCTTTCTTATGGGGACATTTTATGTACTGAAAGGTGCATAAAAAGGAAATTTGCATGAGAAACAGAGAAGATAATAATAGTAGCTAACATTTATGTAGTGCCTGCTATGGGTCAGGTGCTGTGCTAAGTATTTCATAATTATTATCTCATGTGATTCTCACAACAACCCTGGGAGGTAGGTGCTATTATTATTATTCCCATTTTACAGTTGAAGAAACTGAGGCAAATAAAGGGCAAGCTGAGTGACTTGCCCAAGATCACACAATAAGTATCGAGTCTGGATTTGAATTCAGGCCCTGACTCCAGGCCCGGCATTTTACCCACTGTGCCACCTATCTGGCCCAGAAAAGCATTTTGAGGACGAACAGACAGTTCTGAAGACCTGAGAGGAAATAACCTCTCCGATAAAAATATCGAGAGGACTCCAGTAAAAGAAGCTCGGGGACAAAGGTACTGACTGATGTTAGAGACTCAAGTTTATTTCTGGCAAACTGTGATGGGTCACTGCATGTGAAAAAGCCAGGGTTTGAAGCGATAGAAGCCAGATCAGAAGCTTGAGACTCCATCTTGAGAAGACATGGAGAATCCAATGAAAGAAACCAATAAGGGAAGTGAGCAAGAGATGTTGCTAATAGAAGACAGATCTGATCACAGAAGCTGACAAAGCTGAGAAGCCAAGAAAGGGGAAACTGAGAAAAGATGACAGAAGTCAATGGAGCTAAGAAGCTAGCAGGAGCTGAGCACAGATGATACCAGCTAACTCAAGACAGATTCTCTCTGCAGGAGATGTGGGGAGCTGATATGATGGAAGGAAGGCTTTGATGTCGAGAGCTGATTGGTGAAAGCAGCATCCTTTGTTATGTTAAGAACTCACTAGGGAAAGGCCACCTTACTTTCTAGAGCCATCTACAAAGTGAGAAAAAGGAAAATCTTCAAATGCTTGCTTACATTGTGTTTTACTGATCTTTATGACTCTAGAGGGGAAAACCCCCCAAAGCCTGTAGAAAGCAAGACATGAAAAGCTTTGCAGATATGAGGATGAAAAGGCACTGCCTATCATTAAGTGTCATACTACCTCACTTAGCCATGAGAACAGTTTTGGGAAGCTCCAAAGACCCCCAAGTTTAAAGTTGCTATTAGCTAAAAGGGCTTAATACTTCTTTTGTAGTCTGAGGGTATCAGAGAAACAGATTCTTCTAGCAGGAGAGTAAGAAACAGAAGAGTCAGTAAAGTTAATTTACTTATTCAGTGCCATACCAATCAAACTACTGAAGAATTATTTTATGGAACTAGGAAAAATAATAACAAAATTCTTCTGGAAGAACAAAAGGTCAAGAATATCAAAAGAATCAATGAAAAAAATGTTAATGAAAGCAACATAGCAGTACCAGACTTCAAACTAGATTACAGAAAAGTAGTCATCAAAACAATCTGGCACTGGCTAAAAAAATAGAATGATAGATCACTGGAATAGATTAGGTATGCAATATACAGTAGTAAATGACCATAGTAATCTAGCATTTAAAAAAAAAACACAGAGATCCAAGCTTTTGGGGTACAAACTCAATACGTAACAAAAAATTTATGAGAAAATTTAAAAGCAGTTTAAAAAAAACTAGGTGCAGACCAACATCTCACACTATATTCCAAGATAAGATCAAAATAGATAAATGATTCAGACATAGAGAATGATATCATAAGAAAACTATAGGAGCACAGAAAACTATTCTTGTCAGATTTATGGATAAGAGAAGAGTTTGTGAGTAAATAAGAAGTTAGAGAGAATCAAAGAAAATAAAATGGATAATGTTGATTACGTGAAATTAAAAAGCTTTTGCACAAACAAAACTAAAACAGCCAAAATTAGAAGAAAAATAAAACTGGGGGGTGGTTGGGAATTTTACAGCAAGTTTCTCTGAAAAGGCCTCATTTCTCTAATATACAAGAAACTGAGTGAAATTTATAAAAAAATAAGAGCCATTTGCCAATTAATAAATGGTCATAGGATATGAACAGGCAGTTTGCAGAAGAAGAAATCAAAGCTATCAATAGTCACATGAAAAATGCTAAATCATTACTGATTAGAGAAATGCAAATTAAAACAACCCTGAGATACCACCTCACACCTACCAAATTGTCTTAACATGACAGAAAAGAAAAATAACAAATGCTGGAGGAGATACAGAAAAATTGGGACACTAATGCTCTGTTAATGGAGTTATGAACTAGTCCAACCATTCTGGAGAGCAATTTGGAACTATGCCCAAAGGGGGCTATAAAACTTTGCATACCCTTTGACCAGCAATATCACTATTAGATTTATATCCCAAAGAGATCAAAGAAAAGGGAAAAGGAGCTATTTTGTACAAAAATATTTATAGCAGCTCTTTTTTGTGGTGGCAAAAATTAGAAATTGGGGGGATACCCATTAACTGGAGAATGGCTGAACAAGTTGTGGTTCATGGTTGTGATGGAATACTATTGCTCTATAAGAAATAAGCAGGATGGTTTCAGAAAAACCTGGGAAGACTCATATGAACTCATACAAAGTAAAGTGAGCAGGACCAAGAGACCATTGCACACAGTAACAGCAATATTGTAAGGATGATCAACTGTGAAAGACTTAACTACTCTGATTAAGATGATGATCTAAGACAATTCCAAAAGACTATGATGAAAAATATTATCCACTTCCAGTGAGAGAAATGATGAACTCTGAATGCAGACTGAAGCATATATTTTTACTATCTTTATTTTTCTTGGGATTTTTTTTTGCCTGTGTTTTCTATCACAACATGGTTAATATAGAAATATATTTTGCATGACCTCACATGTTTGATAGATATGAAATTGCTTGCCTTCTTAAGGAAGAGAGGGGGCAAGAAAGATTGGAGAAAATTTGGAACTCAAAATTTTTAAAATATAAATGTTGAAAAAATTGTACACATAATTGGGAAATGTTTAATGAAATAAACAAAAATATGTTTTAAAAAAGAGTAGGTGATACTTGGTGTCTGTTGGTATTAGTGACTGTTCCCTAAAAAGACCACAGAAATCCAGTCCTGTAATCCAGAGTCCAGAAACTTATCAGTGTGATTGCAGGTTGGGAATGAGTGAGCCAGCTCATAGAAAGACAAGGGAAGATATGGTGCCATATTGGGTGCCAAGCCCATGCTAAATATAGATATAGATATAGATATAGATAGATATGTATGTTTGTGTACTTTTAATCTTCCCTATTAAAATGTAAGCTGTGTGAGGACAGTGACTGTTTCACTTGTCTTTGTATTCCTAATGCTTAGCAACCTGGCACATGGTAAATTCTTAATTGATGCTTGCTAGTTGATTGATTGTTATATCACATCAGTCAAGCTTTGATGTCACAGAGAGCTAAAGTATCTAACTGAGGCTCACTTACCTTTGTGTAATACAGGACTTAGAACAACTCCCCTCAAAATGAGATGTTCCTTTGCCTTAATCTCTCCCAGGGCATGACAGCCTTGCCTTAGGCTACATATCTTAACAGATGGTCAACACATGCTGTAGTAGCTGTCTCCAAGGTATGAAAACCATCCCATCTTGACTTTATTAGAAGATCAGCTTTCATCAATTATAAGTAATAGATGGGGTGAGGCAAAAGTCACTACTTAATTGTGTGCCGGCTCACTGTGGCCTTCAGATTGTATAGCTGAAACCTGCTCCTCCTTCTAATTCCTCTATTTCTGTCTATAATATTGTAATTTGTCTTATCTCCTATGCTCACAATATCCACATTATCATTGACTCTCTTCCTTCTCCTCTTACGCAATCAATTATCTGGTTTTTGTTCATTCTACCTCGTATAACATCCAGTCTCTACCTCTGTATTCCCACTGTTACCACCCTCACACAGTCCTGATTTTCAGTGGCCTGCACTATTGCACAAGCCTACTAATAGAATTCCTCATCTCTACTCTCTCTCCATTTCAATTCATCCTGAAGTATAACTTTCCTTACATAGAGATCCAGTCATACTATTCCCCTGCAAAAAAAATCTTCAGTTATTCTCTGGATTGCCTAACAAAGAAAGTTAAAACTCTCTTACCTGGCATTCAAGGCCCTCTGGCACCTGTTAAATCCCACCCACCATTTAAGTCCAACTCAAGTCAACTCTTCCATTAATTCTTCCCTAATCTCCCTATTCAATGACAACCTTCCCCACTTTGATCTCACATAGCATTTTATTGATCTCCGGACTATTTAATTTTGAATATTACGGTTATCTAAATGTATCTATGGTTATCTAAATCATTCACCTTCTTAAATGGTGAACTCCATGAGGGTAGGGACCAATATCTTACCTAAATTTTGTATTTTCCTAGCACTTGGCACAATCTTCTCTACCTAGTAGATATTTAATAATTTTTGAAGGGAGAGAGAGGCAGTCTGGCCTAGTGGATAGAAAGATAAACTTGAAAGCCAAAGTCCCAGGTTCAAATCCTACTTTTGATACTGTAATGACTATGCAAATGGGCAAGTCACTTAACGACTTAGTAGAACTAAGCATCTCTACAATTATAAGTTGCAGAGAAGATACTTACCAATATTGATAGGGGCAATTTCCTCATGTGGGAGTTCCTTATATCCATGAAATTATAGATCCTTTTGTTGAAGGGACACAGTAGTAAATATGATGGCTTTCCCATTGGTTATTTAATCACCTTTTTTTATTGATTCCTCATTTTTCCTTTTCTACTAATTTGGGAACTCTGACATCTTTCTTTGGTGTTTTTTTCTGGTTGATTCATCATCCAATGTCTAGAGCAAGACATAAGAAACTAGAAAAAAAAAACAGGTTTTAATCCCAAGTCTACCTCCACTTGTCACTTTGTGATTTGAATTTAGTCCTTTCACATATCATCAGTCAATCAACAATTAAGTACCTACTAGGAGCCAGAAACTTTGCAAGACACTGAGGATACAAAACCAAAAATTAAACACTTCAAGAGGCTTATATTCTATTGGGAGAGACAGTACGTACATATAGAAACATATACAAAATAAAGCACTAGTATCTGGGGGGCATAAAGAAAAGCTCTACGTGGAAAGTGGAACTTCTGATCTTTGAAGGAAATTAGGGCTTTTAAGAGGCAGAGGGAAGGAGGGAGTGTGTTCCAGATGTGGAGCATATCTTATGTAAAGGCACAAAGATGAGAGACAGGATGCAGAATATGAGTAGCAAGATGACCAATTTGGCTAGATTAGTGAGTGTGTAAAAGAGAATAATGCATGATAAGGCTGGAAAGGTAGGCAGGCTGAAGTCAAGTTTTGAAGAGTTTTAAATGCCAAAGGAAGGAGTTTCTATTTTATTCTAGAGTCCTTGGAGTTTATTGAGGAGAATGACAAAGTCATACCTGTGCCTTAGGAAAATCACTTTCTCAGCTGTATCGAGGATGGATCAGAGAGAGGAAGACGCTTGAGGCAGGAGACTATTGCAATAGTTCAGTCAAGAGATGGTGGTCTTTTGAGTAGGTTAAGAGGTTCCAGCACCATAGTTCAGAGATGTTGTGGAGGTCTAATTCACAAAACTTGGCAATTAATTAGACATGTAGATTGAGGGATTTGTATCTTTTTCATAAATTTAGAGCTGGAAGGAACCTTAAAATTTATCTGTGATGATGAAGGCAGATGCCCAGAGAGGTTCAGCAAATTGCCTGGAGTCACAAAGATATTAAGTAGCAGAGATAGGATTTAAACCCTGGTTGTATGTCTCCAAATTCATTGCTCTTTCTTACTTACTTACTGAGGAGTCAAGGATAATACTAAGGTTGGGAATCTGAGTTACTAATGATAATAGCTAACATTCATATAGTACTTTAAGGTTTGCAAAGAGCTTTACACATATTATGTCATATGATCCTCACACCAACCCTAGGAAGTAGATACTATTATTATCCCCATTTTACAGATTTTACTAAATGGCTTGCCCAGGGTCCCATAGCTAGTAAGTATCTGACACTGGATTTGAGACCAGGTCTTCCAGACTCCAGGTCCAATGCTCTATAAATTGCACCACCTAGCTACCTTCACAGAATAGCCCCTCGCCACATGTGGTCCCTCTCTCCACTTGGGGCGCCATATCCTTACATGTGAGTGCTCTGTAGGAATATAATTTTTGGTTGCTTATATTTTATAAGATGTTTTGGGGCTTTGGGCCTAGATTGGTTTTTTTTTTTTAAGCTGGGACAATTTACTTTTTGTCCATGCAGTTTTCATCTATGATTTTTTGAAATATAGCACTGAAAAAAAAAAAGCCTTAAAAAAATAATGGTTTTAAAGTTGTCCAGCAATTCTCTGGACCTGCAAATTATGTTTCAAATGGAGCTACTTGACTATGCCTTTAAGCCCAGATCTCTTTAAGCCCTCAGCCCAAGCCTCAATAGTTCATTATTTAGATTTTGATGGTTTAGACTGGGTATAAATAGCAATTGTTTTCTGTTCTAGACAGAAACATTGAGGATCTTCCCCTCCCAGATCGATATTTTTGTGATGGCAAATTAGGCCATATTTTGTCTCAATTTGTACCTAGCCTTTAGTCATTGAATGGTTGTTACCTCAGACAAACTGAAGCCTGGGAAAGACCTTAATTTAGAAAGACCAAGATCATCCACTGCATCAGGGCCATTGCCTGTTGTCTTGACTTTTGTCTTGCCACCAGACTTCAATGACTCTGGAGGAAAGAATGAGGCTGACAACTTTGCCCAGCTCTACCTCACTTAAATCCATGTCACTCAAAAGTCAAGACTTCACCAGCCTGATGTCATTGGTCCTCTTTGAGAATAAAGGACAAACAACAGCAAGTGTCCTTGACAGAAATAAGGAAGTTAGGAAGAGTATGGGTAGAGACTAATGAGTTCTAATTTGAACATACTGTATTTGAGATGCCTTTAGAACTTCCGGTTTGAAATGTCTCATAGGCAATTGGTGATGTAGGACTAGTGCTCAGAAGAGAGCCTAAGGCTAGATGTACATGTAACAAGGGCCATGGAAAACTCGGAGAGCTGCTCTGACTGTTTTGTGTCAGGGCTGAAGGACTCAGCCTCTTTGGGGATGATGAAGCAATCCTCTTATTGGCCTCTGAGCAGATAGAACTGATGAGTCAGTGGATCTTTAAAAGAGAGCAACCATGGGGCAATTAGATGGCACAGTGGATAGAGCACTGGCCCTGAAGTCAGAAGGACCTGAGCTCAAATCTCACCACACTTGACACTTACTAGCTGTGTGACCCTGGGCAAGTCACTTAACCCCAATTGCCTAAATAAATACATAAATAAATAAATGAATGAATAGGTAAATAAATAGATAGATAAATAAATAGATGAATAAATAAATGAATGAATGAATAAATAAATAAATAAAGAGAGCAACCTGTAATGGACCCAGTCTTCTCAATACTCTCTTCTCTTTAGGTTTTCAGGACACCAATCTCTTCAGGTTCTCCTCCTACCTGTCCAATTGCTCCTCAGTCTCCTTTGCTAGATCTTCATTCGGGTCATGACTGCTAACCACGTTTGTCCCATAGGGCTCTGTCCTGAGCCCTCTTCTTTTCTTTTGCTATACCATTTCATTTGGTTATCTCATCAGCCCCCATGGATTGGGTTGTTGAGGTTCAGGGGCACCCTAAAATGATGAAATGTGTGGCATATCTATGGTCAGGTCATCTCAAAAGAATTTGCCCAGGCTGTCTTCAAATCAAGTAAAGGCATTTATTATGAATAACACACACACACACCAACTAGGCTTCTCCACCCCTTAAGGGAGACTCCAGCTTAAGGGGTGGGGGGTGGAAGCCCACTAAAGGAGGCAGCCTCCCAAGGGAGAGGGCCCCCCCCACACAGACACTTCAAGGAGATGACTCCTTAAGGGAGATGCCCATTAGCCAGGAAAAGCTAGGGATTCTTATAGAGAAAAACCTGCCATAGGCAGGGAGATAAGGTAACCAGGGACACACAGGCAAGAGGGAAGGAGTAGCTCAGAGTTTTAAACATTTCTAGGCACTTCATTATTCCATTGTTCAGCCCAGGTCAGAGGGATGGAGGGGCCTCTGTTAGTTTTGGTATTTCATTGACCACCCTACTTGAATCTCATTATCTCCTAAAGTGGCTTTAAGTGGTACTTGAGAAAATGGGCTTCTCATAGACTAGTCTATTTGAATCTTCTCAGGATTATGCCTGCTATGTTGATTATTCTCAAATCTGCTTATTTAACCTAATCTCTCTACTGAGCTCCAGTCTCACATCTCCACTGGATGTCCCATAAACATCTTAAACTCAATATGTACAAAACAGAACTCATTATCTTTCCCCCAAAACCCTCTCCCTCACCCCCAACTCTCCTATTACTCTTTCTGGCCCCTCAGGTTGGCAACTTAGATATCATCCTCAATACCTGTCTCTCATCCCTTGTATCCAAAATGTGGCCAAGGTTCACCAATTTCACCTTTGTAACACTTCCTTCTCTCCTTGGATGCTGCCACCACCCTAGTGCATACCCTCACTTCTTGTAATAGCTTACTGGTAGGTCAGCTCCACAAGTCTGCCACAAGTCTCTCCCCACTCTTGTCCATCCTCCACTCACCCCATACTCAACGAACTCCAGGGGCTCCCTATCACCTCTAGGATCAAATACAAAATCCTCTGTTTGGCATTTAAAGCCCTTCATAACCTGCCTACCTCTCCCCACCTTTCCAGTCTTCTTACAACCTACCCCTCCTCTCATACACTCTTAAGTGCAGTGATACAGACGTTCTGTTGATTCCTCACGCGAGAAACTCCATCTCTCCAACTCTGGATACTTTCACTAACTGTCCCTCATGCCTAGAATGTTCTCTCTCTTTATCTCTGCCTTCTGATTTCCCTGGCTTCCTTCAAATTCCAGCTTAAAATCTCACCTCCTAAAAGAAGTTTTTTCCCAATCCCTCTTAATTCTAGTCCTTTCCCTCTGTGGATTATTTCCTATTTATCCTGTACAAATAGCTCATTTGTACATAGCTGTTTGCATATCGTCTTCCCCATTACGCTGTGAGTTCCTTGAAGGCAGGGACTGTCTTTTGCCTCTTTTCCACTGTGCTAAGTATCACCACTACTTAGCACAGTGCCTGGCACATAGAAGGTGCTAAATAAATGTTTATTGATTGAGTGCCCCATCCTTTGAGCCATTCCTGGCTGAAGATCCTGTCAGGATTATTTTTCCCATGAGGGGTAAGGAGAAGAGTTGCCTTTCCCTACCTGCCTCTTCCTGCAGCTAAAGTCCATATCCTACTTGAGCTAACCTGAGCCTGGATCTCAAAGACCTCGTTGACTCTTCTGCTCATAGGTGACCAACCAGCGATCCAGAGATGGACATTTCCAGCCTTGGAGATCACCTTAGGAGTTCAAAAGGGCCAGAGTTCCCAAGTTCAAAGGTTTTACACTATGTTGTTCTTATCAACTCCCCTGGGTTGAATTTATTATATGCAAATGATTCCCAGATCCTAGTCTGTACCCTGAGTTACTGGCATGCATCACCAACTATCTCTTGAACATCTTATGCAGCTGGGTGTCTCATAGGCATCTCAAATTAAATATGTCCAAAAGACAATTCATTAATATCCCCCCCTCCCGCCCCTGGCCAAAATCTCCCTTCTCCTTCAAAAGTCCAGCTCAAAAGCCACCTTGCCCATGAAGCCTTCTGGGATTTCTACCATCCATCCCCCAACCAATCAAAAACTATGTTCCCTTCCTCAGAATTCACAAAACTTTTTCTTTGCACCTCTCTCATTTTCCTTTTTGTTCTGTCATTTTCAGTTATGTCCAACACTTCGTGACCCCATTTCAGGTCTTCTTGGCAAAAATGCTAGAGTGGTTTGACATTTCTTTCTCTGGATCATTTACAGATGAGGAAACTGAGGCAAACAAGGTTAGTGACTTGCTCAGGGACACACAGCTGGTAAGTGTGTGAGGCCAGATTTGAACTCAAATTTGACTCCAGGCCAGGCACTCCATCCACTGCACCGCCTAGCTACCCCCTCCTTTTCCTATCACATTTTATTTAGCAACATAGTTATTTGATCATATGCTGTATCCCACCTATTAGATTTGTAAGCTCTGGGAGCACATGTTTTATTTATCCTCACATCTGCCCCAGCACCTAGCATAGTACATTGCACATATGTACTAGGTGCTTAATAAATGTTTCCTAATTAAATTGAACTGCACCATTGGCAAGAGAAAAAGGACCACATGAATAAAGAGCATTGTTAATTTTGTGTCCCTGTGTTGTCCTTGTGGTTTTAGCAAAAAATCCCTGCAGAGAGATCCTAGTTCTGTGACAGGAGGTGGGAGGCCTGAAAAGCAGAGTGTTATTAATACCATAGTAAATTGCCTGCTCTTCGGTTCTGCCAGGCATTTGCCCCACATCCGCCTTCGTCATTTGATAACTATCTCTACAGTCTTGCTCACTAGGTTGAAAATCCTGGCATCGACGTCAGGGATCTTAAATCTATTTCCTGTCATGCTCCGCAGGCTGGTGTCAAGTTCCTCCACTTTAGATTAGCTCGGGCTATTTAGTGACTGCCTGAAGGCAGACAGGGTGAAGGAGGAGAAAGACCTCAGGCCTTGGAGTCCAGAAGACTTGGCCATGAATTCAGCCACGGAATCCTGGAAAAGACCAATGGTGGCTTATTGGACTTCTACTCCATTCACCGCTACTAGGCCAGTTACCGATGGAGCTGGCTGGCTAAGGACCTGTTCAGGGTCTGCTGAAGTCTCTTCTGGGTCCTTAGCTTCCCACAAATGGCCTATCAGAATGAGCAGCCTCCTCTTCCGCCCTCAGAAATAATCACCAACCTGTCTCTTCTTCCTTGCCCCTTCCCACCAAGGGGACCAGAAAACCCTAACACTCAGCAGGAAATACCCTCTTCCTTCCTTTGGTTGACTGACCCTAGCTAGCACCACTGTGTCTTAGGGTTTTACTATAAAATAATGAAACAGCAACAAAAACAAATGAAGGGTTTTTCCCTCCATACTGAAAAATTCTTGCAGGGAAAAGATGGTAGGCGGAAGGTTGTATTGTAAGATACCACACTAAGTGCATTTTGGCCTTTGGATAAGTTGGTAGGGATGGGTTTATTTATTTATTTTTTTTAGAAGAGAGCCTAGAGAGGGTCATAGAAGCCTTCTCCCTTTTTCTTCTCTAATATTTAAAGAGTGGTTTGCAGGTTTCAACAATTGTGCTATGACTTCAATTTAGATTTCTAGTGCTGGGAAAGGGGGAGGGCTGGCAGCTAGCGATGTCTGACTGAAGACAAGTGTGGAAGTTTTGTTGCCTCTCCCCCCTTTTTTCTATAATAAAATGAAAAAAAAAGTTTGGGGAAAAAAATCTGAGAGTCCCTACATCTTCCTTTAGGGAACTAGCATTGGAGTACGTTTAGGAATTCTAGTGTTGTTTGTTTGTTGTTGTTGTTCGTCCTTCATTTTTGAAGAGGACCAATGAGGTGTGTTGTTAGTCCTTCATTCTTGAAGAGGACCAATGAGATCTTGACTTGCAAGTGAATCAGATATAAGCAAGGCAGAACTAGGCAAAGTCATCAGCCTCACTCCCTCCCTCCAGAGTCATCAGAGTCCAGTGGCAAGATATAGACCAGGATGACTGGCAATGGCCTCAGATGCAATGAGAGATCTTGACCTTTTTAAGCTAAGATCTTTCTCAGGTCTCAGTTTGTCTGAGGCAATACCCATTCAGTGATTTAAAGATAGGGAAGAAATGAGGCAAAAGATGGCCTAGTTTGCCTTCACAAAACAATTACTATTTACACTTACTCTAGGAATTCAAGCATTATATAGTGGAAAGAGTACTGGACCATGAGTCCAAAGACTTGGGTTTGAATCTAAACTCTGCAATTTATGACTTTATGACTGACCTTGAATAAGTCAATTCTTCAAGCCTCAGTTTTCTCAGAGCAGAGATGAGAAAATACATTTTCTCCCTTCTTTGCACAACTGGTGGGTGGGAGGAGAGGGACTATGAGTGTCCAACGCTGTAGATACTGTCAGACTTTGTTGATAGTTTGGTTAAGTTCTACTGAATTATTTCTCTTCCCTGGCCACCCCCCCCCTTTTTTTTAAATTTGCTATTATAAAAGATGGCTTGGTGGGGAAAGATACATCCAGAAATGAAGGTGATATAAAAATAAAAGATAGTAATAAGGTTTTTAAAAATTTCAAAAAATAAGAGGGTTTGACAAAATGATTTTAAAAGCATTGCCCTATGAGCCTATGTTAAGTAACTCAGTCTCCCTATCTGTCTCTAAGCTTGTTCATTCTTCTGTACAATGAGGACAATAATACCTACACCTTCTTCCCTTTTTCACAGGGCTGTTGTGTGGAAAGCATTTTGTATGAAAGCGATATAGAAATCTGAGCTAATATGATGATGATGATGATGGTATCAGTTTAAGATCTTATCTGAAGTTTATCTGCACAAGTAAAGTGAAGTAGGGAATTGAAGAATTATCCCAATCCTTCCCTCCTGTAGGCAGTCAGAATTGATCACTCAGGCTAAATAATCATTCGTTTTCCCCCCTCAACAATATATTTTGTTTTATGGAGCTGGGGGGAAGGGGGAAGGGTGGAGTTTTGACCAAAATTACCAAGATAACTATTTCCCTTTTCCATTCCCAGTTGCCAAGAGAACACAGCCCTAAAATCATAGGTTAGAAGGGAATTTACTGGATATCTAGTATTCTAGCCTTGTTTACTGTGAGTGCTTGGGAAACAAGGCTCAGTCAGGGTCTGCATGTGTTCAGGAATAATGATTTGGCTGGGTTTGGGTAGATACAGTCCCAACAAGGGGCTTGCTGTCCCTATAACTCCCAGGTTCTAAATATTTTCATTAGCTTTTCATTCTTGACTCTATCATAATGGGAACTCTTCATTCTTAGATCCAGCCACATTGAAAAAACATTTAGCCTTGATATCAGTAGTGTGGTAGGGATGTGTTTGGGCGGGGTGGGGAGGGCAGGGGGTTAGAAAAAACCCTTGATTTACTGTAAAAGTGACTATCTGGCCCCAACTGCTTGAGAGCCAGGTATGTTACATTTCACCCCTCCCCTAGTGTATTTGCCAGTACCCTTAGGGTGCTAGGAAGATGTCTAGTCTCTATCATTGACGCAAGATCCCACCAACTGTGTTACCTCAATTTTAGGGGGCTGCTAGCACCTCAATTCCATGCTGTGATATTGGCATGGCATGGCTTGATACATATATGCCCTGGCATTATGTGCTCGTGTTGGGATGTGTGACATGATAAGACATTATGTGGCTGGTTGACATTATGTGACAAATGCATGATTTGTGTGACATGATATGAGGTTGCATGTATGACACATGGGTGATGTATGTGAGTCAATATGTCATTTCCTGATACGTATGACATGGTGTGACATGTGTGATGTGGTATGCTTTTGCTTGACTGACGTAGCATGCCAGGTGTGACATTGTAAAACATGTCATAGCATATGCATGACTTAATATGACATGGAAAATATTGTTATTCTCCTAGTTCTGCTCTGTTGCCCCTGCATCATTTCATAGAGGTATTCCCAGTTTATACAGAACCTGTATATTTTGTCATTTCTTATGGCACAATAATATTCCATTATATCCATATGCTATAATTTGTTTGGCCTTTCCTCCAGTTCAGTTTTTGGCTACCACAAAAAGAACCATTATGAATATCTTGGTATACATAGGTCCTTTTACAGTTAAGAAAAATGAGGGCCAGAGAGGGTGATTAACTTGCTCAAGGTCACTCAGGTAATAAGCATCAGAAGCAGGATTTGAATGAAGGTCCTCTGACTCCAGAAACTATGTCCTTTTCATTATACTATACAGACTCTTTTGTGATTCCTTTGAAGTATCAAATTAATTTTTATCACTCTTCTCAGCCATCAAACAATAAATAATAATGTAATAATCAATTTATAAAACACCTATATATACAGCATATCATTACCTCATCACAACAAGAGAAGAGCACCAGCTTAGAACCATATCTGTTTGACTCCTCTCAATCTTACTGGTTTGGGGGCATGACTTTCTTTAGACTCAAAAACAGCAAAGCCACTAACTTCCCTAATTGCTGTCCTTTAAAGGGGGATGGGTCATACAAACTTAAACCACAGGTTGTACTCATTCCCACCAAATTCTAGTTATACAAAAGACCATAAATAATAAATAGGTAGTAAACCCATTTATTCAAGCAGACAGCAAACAGAAATTGGAGATGTTCTACAGATTAGAATTTATGAAAGAAAAAAAGAAGGAAGGAAGAAAAGAAAAGAAAAGAAAAGAAAAGAAAAGAAAAGAAAAGACCATGAGAATAAATTAGTTCATCAGATGAGAGCAATCTGAGCTCTCACTCAACCAAGAGGGAAGCCTGATCTCATTCAAAGACTCTGAATCTTTAGGAAGGCAAGCTAGAAATCAGGGACATGTTGAGGCATTGGCTTCCCCTACATGTTTGCTTCTTGCAAAATCTCTCTCCTCCCTGGATTCAGTCCCAAAGAGAGTCTAGAACCACATGCTAACAGTGAATTAGAAGTGCTGGGACAGGAGAACTATTGACAGAATTAAGATGATTGATGCCCACAACAAAGGAAATCCTGGACAACAGAGCAGGCATATTTCTTAGAATCTCCCAACTTGATGACTTTCTTAGAAAATATGGAAATGGAACTAGCTAAGACTCACAGCAGGTAAGTGGTGAAATGAATAGAGTTCTGGGCCTGGAGTCAGGAAGACCTGAGTTCAAATCCAGCCTCAGGCATTTACTATCTGTGTCACCCTGGGCAGGTCACTTAACCCCTGTTTATCTCAGTTTCCTCAACTGTAAAATGTTATGAAAAGAGCATCTACCATGCAGGCTTGTTGTGAGGATCAAACAAGATATTTATAAAGTGCTTAGCATAGTGCCTGGTACATAGCAAATGCTATGTACATTTAAGCTATTATTATCATCATCATCATTGGGGGAGTCTACTGACATCAAAGTGGTCTATTGTTCAGGGTACTTCCTGTTGTCTCTGTGTTGTAGTTGTATCTGTCCATCAAAACACTAAAAAGGGAAAACTGGAAATGCAAGTGGCCCACATGCCTACACATATACTTTGAAATACATGCAGTCTGAAGTATCAAGATAGGTTTTATTAATTTAAATGTGAGTGAGTTAAAATTCACCTATCTTACTATATCTAGCCTCAGGCTATGCTTTGTACCATCTTCCCAGGACATCTCCACATCTTCCCTGCCTTCTCTCCCCATCCCCCTCGCTTTTTACCTCTTGCTCTGAATATAATAATCTTGTGGAAAAGGCAGAGTAATCAGCTCCCCTACATTTAAACTCCCTATCCCTGTAACTTCCCACACTAAAGATCCTTTCCTTTGTCATCCCTCCTCTCTATATATTATTTCCACCATTAAAATGTAAAATCCTTGGGGCAGCTAGGTGGTGCCATAGTGCACAGAGCACCAGCCCTAGAGTCAAGAGGACCTGAGTTCAAATTCAGCCTCAGACACTTACTAGTTGTGTGACCCCAGCAAGTCATTTAACCCCAACCGTGAAGAAAAAGAAGAAGAAGAAGAGGGAGAAAAAGAAGAAGAAGAAGAAGAAGAAGAAGAAGAAGAAGAAGAAGAAGAAGAAGAAGAAGAAGAAGAAGAAGAAGAAGAAGAAGAAGAAGAAG